>NC_074678.1:34190003-34275003 GCF_029448725.1 Salvelinus fontinalis
GCCCCAGGTCAGATCTGAATGCATATGGATGTCTGGCAAATTTCTCAAATGTCCTGTAAATTAAAATCTTCCCTGTCATGTTGTCTGACGCAAAATGTTCCAAAAAGTAACTCTGAAATGGTATTGTTTTTATGAAGATTTTTGAATAGTCAAATTAAAATCTGTCACCATTTGGATGGAACCTAGCTATAGACACTCTAAAGACTGGCAAGTGAGCTAGTCCAGCCCCAAACATCTAAAGAATAAGCTACCAGCCAAACAAACTTGTAAGAATTGTACTTAAACTCCCCCCTCGTACTCATCTGGAGAGTGAGAATTTTTTCGTGTCTGTATCTATGTAATGTGTCTGTATCTATGTAATGTGTCTGTATCTATGTAATTGTTTTCATGTAAAAAATAGGGACCACAATGGAAATAAGTCCCTGACTTTATTGTACAATCCTGGTCACTTTTAAAAATCTTTGTGTCTATATATATATATATATATATATATATATATATATATATATATATATGTATTTTCTTTACTCACAAATAAAATCAATCAATCCAAACTGTGCAGCAGCCCAATTGATGAATGAAAAGAGACGTCTGTTATAAAACACCAAAAGTTCAAAAGACATTCAGAGATTGTCAAGTCAAGCCTTCGATACTGGGTAAGCCTACAAGGTAGGGAGGGATGTATTTTCTGTTTGTCAAGATTTACATAGTATATTTATTGTGGTGTTGATAATGCAAACCACGAGGGGGAGGGTAATCTGTTTATTTTACAGTACAAGGGGAGGGTCATGTGAAAATATTTGTATTGTTGGGGAGGGGGGTGCATTTCTTTTGACACCTTGAGTTGGACCAGCCCCCCACCAGTACATTTCTATATGTCCCTTACTATTACTATCTGCACTGTACTATTACTTCTTTGTGATATTAACCAGATTCAACATTACTGGTGCAGACACAGGCATAGCACAGAAATGGCGGTTAATAGAAAAACACATGAATTCCAGCCAGGTAAGGGACACTAACATAAAAGTGATTACATCTGACTGTAATTTATCCATTTTACATGGACTCTCACAGTTTACAACAGAGGAGTCACACAAAAGAACACAAGACAATGCAAAACTGCTGCATGTAGGAAAAGAAGCGGGTGGAATGTTGCTGTTGGTGTTTCACATTCCTCCCTCTTTCTTTCTCTCTTCCCCCCTCTCCACTCACTCTCACAGTGCAGCACTCGGCTGTAACCTCCCTATTGTGTCAAGCAGATGTCTTCTGTTGTGCTGTATTAAGTATCATCCCTTGAGGAGGAAGCCTCTGCCTATTTTTGTGGCACACGACCTAGTGCTTGCTCTTAGTGATGGCTGCATGTATTTACTCAGTCCAGACGGCATGTGTGTGCACTGAAAAAGCCCAGTGATTGTGCCTGTAACTGCATTGCTTGTTCTGCAGTCCGACCCATGCTGGAGCGTGGTGTGAAATGTAATTTATCTGTGACATGCTGCACCCTCCGCATGGAATACAAGCATCTGTTTATTGACCTGCCCACAGTTCTGCATTACTGAGCGTGGCTGAGTGCCTGCTCTTTCCACTGCCAGTGGTGGGCACCATGGTCGGCGCATCAATCCGTCCCAGCTCTGAGTCTGCCTCTACAGACAATTTTTGATATTGTTCTGTTTGTTGCTCCTTCCTCTCAACCCTTTCTCCTTCCTAAGCTATAATGCTCATATTAGAATATAACACCACATGTGTTTTTGCTCTGTTCTTTTGGTTGGGGTAGTAGTAAAAATTAATAAAGTGGCATTACAGCAGAAAAGAACAGAGCTGTGTGACGAGGTCAACGGGCAAGAAGCTATGGTGCTCCAGATGTGTTTTTAGTCAAGTAGAGGGGGTGCGATCTGATGCAAGGGGGTCTTGGTCTGGTTAATGCATACATCAAAAGCACAGGCTGCCAAACTGAGCCTGAAGTGGTATCAGTGTTGGATGAGTGAAATAGCAGAGGAGGTGAGAGAGCAGAATGGAGTAAGAGAAGGGGGTGCTGCTGTGAAGGGTGGGAGGATTACAGAGTGTTGTCTGCATTGTTGAGCAGGTTAGCAAATTAACAGGGAATTAAGATGTCCTGCATTCCTGCCCTAGCAGAACCCAGTAATCCTGGAGCCACCAGGGCAGAGAGCTAGTGCCCATGTCCAGGGCTCTACAGACTATACACTACACCCCTGCCCGCAGTGTGAAGGCCACTCCACCAGCAGAGCATAGCCCTCCTCTGTGTACACAGCTTTAGATCAGGGGTGCTAACTACTTGAAACAGCAAGATTATCATTGGGACTTAATTGTTGCTCTTGGCACTCTGCATTTTTTTAAAGTCGCCTCCCTCGCTGTATGTGACCTAGTCCTAGTACAAACCTAGCTTGATGTTGATGCTGCTGTTTGTGCGGGCCACAGATGTAAGTAACCCTCTGACAAAGTTGTTTAGCTTAGTTTCTCTGCATGCTGAGCCAGGGTATTTTATTGCAGGCTCCCATGGCAACTGTTTGGCCGCTGGATATGGTCTATAGCAGTGTTTCCCAACTCCAGTCCTTGAGTACCCCCAATAGCACACATTTTTGTTGTAGTCCCTGACAAACTCATCTGATTCAACCCATTGAGGGCTTGATGATTAGTTGACAAGTTGAATCAGGGGTGCTTCTCCGGGGCTACAACAGAAATGTGTACTGTTGGGGGTACTCGAGGACTGGAGTTAGGAAACACTGGGTTAAAGCAATTCCAGGAAACTGGGTTACTTCCTCAGTCGGTGCGAACAACTTCCTGTCCTCTCCAATATTGGACTGGGGCCAGTGCTCAGGGACGCCCATGTGTGTGCACCCTTTGTCAGTGTTTCATAATTACTTCCCCATCTCACTCCTCAGCCATTAGTTCAAATCCCCTTCGTCACTCATTCCCTCTCCGCAATGGGACCCAACTAACAGAGCCTCCCCTCCCCAGGGTTTGTAGTGGTTTCAGTAACAAAGCAGTGGTGAGCATTGAGGGAGGAATCAACATGTGCCAGCCAGCTGCACTGCAACATGCCAAGGCCCCTGGCCCTGACTAGACATACTGTTTGTTTGTCTTTGATCTGTGCCCTTTTTTCAATTCCCATTTGTTCCAAAATATTTTCATTAATGACCGTGTTGTGATATATCCTCAT
Source organism: Salvelinus fontinalis (assembly GCF_029448725.1). NCBI lineage: Eukaryota > Metazoa > Chordata > Actinopteri > Salmoniformes > Salmonidae > Salvelinus > Salvelinus fontinalis. Next base: position 34,193,182 of record NC_074678.1, read on the forward strand.
TGGAGCTTCTGAAATAGACATGGAACTTTGGTTAATATTGAACTTCTGAAATGGACAGAGATCTCTGGTTGTCAAATGTTTTACAGTGCACAGACCAATGCAGGCGCATGCACACACGCACAGAGAGAGAAAGGAAGAGGGAGCGTGAGGAAGAGGGAGTGATAGATATTCACTTCCATTTCTACTCATGTGGTCATTTCATTGTCCAGCCCACACAGTCTCTGACCGCAGTCACGCATGCACCTGCTCGCATCACTACACGTGTGGTGGAGGAGTCATTACTGGCTCTCTGTGTGTGTGTTGTCACAATACCAGAATTTTGACTTTGATACTAATACCAGGTTTAGTATCACAATACTCTATACCATCACGATACGCGATACCGAAACGATAGCAAAACACTATACCACAGCAAGAAAAGAAGGCATATTAGCCAGTCACAGAATGGGACTTGATCCAGACAGATAAACTCAGCTACTGCTCTGTTCAATCATTTGGGCATCTTTTGAATTGCATTTAAAAAAATATGTCAACTTTTTTCAGAGACTCCCATGTATGCGTTAATGAATCAATTATACAATCAATTTGACTTTGTTTCTACCAATATAACTTTTATTTGAATGTTAAATCAAGATGTAGCCTTGACCTATTCACAGTACAGGTAGCCTAGTGGTTAGTGTTGGGCCAGTAACTGAAAGGTTGCTGGATCGATTCCCTGAGCTGACAAGGTAAAAACCTGAACAAGGCAGTTAACTCATTGTTCCCCGGTAGGCTGTCATTGTGAATAAGAATTTGTTCTTAACTGACTTGCCTAGTTAAATATGGGTTACATTTTTGTATAATAAAAAAATGCATATCAATAGGAGTGTGTTACTCAATGCATTGAGTTATTGATCTGGTTTTGGCTGATTTCACGGGTCTACTGATCAACAACGTTTGTATAGAAGTAGTTTCTCTTGTAAAAATGTGCGCTGTTTCTTTAACGAGTAATTACATCATTCACGAAGCAAGAGGGGGGCGGCCTGTCAGAGCACAGTCAGTTTGCTGAGGCAATAGATAATTTCTGGGAGAGATGTGAGAGAGAGACTGAATAAGTGAATTAATAATGTTTTTGATGGCAATCAGCTCCTGGAGAGAGAGGCAGTTGGGACTGGGCTGTATAGACGCCTGCCCCAGTCGCCGCTCAGCCTCTGCTTCACATTAGCTCCTCACAGCTTCACACTCACATCAGCGAGGATCACAGGTTGCTCCCACCCAGACACTGTAAATCTCATCTGTTCTTCCTTTCTTCTCCTTTCCCGTCACACCATCTCTTTTTGTTTCATCTCGGTTCCTGCGCTCACTTTAGCCATCCCTCATTCAGTAGCAATGTTGAGGAAACTAGATGGAGGAGGTGAGGAAAATGAATACAAATATAGCTCTAGTTGTATGTGAGGGAAGGAGGAAGGGTATGTTTTAGTCATCTAATACCCTTTGTGTTCTCCCCCTCCTGTCCAACTGACCCCAGTTTTCCTTAGCCGCCTGGTTCTTATCATGTCTACAATGTCAGGGAATTCCCCTAAAGCACATTTCACTGAATAAGAGAGCCTCCATTAGGGGGAAGAAAGGATGTCAGTTTGTAGTTACAATAGACTGGTAAAAGTTCTTTATCAGCGGGGTGTGTGGTCGTGTGGTGGTACTGTTTGTTGTGTCTGTGTGAGAGGAGTGGGGCCAAGCTGCAGTGGGGAGGACCCTCACCTCCCTCTCCCAGAGTCCTCTTACATTGGGAATGTTATTTTTCCAAACATAAAAATTCTGCCCCCTAGCTTCAAGAGGTTTTGACTGCCTTGTTCAGGGGCAGAATGACAGATTTTTACCTTGTCAGCTCGGGGATTCAATGTTGCAACCTTACGGTTAACTAGTCTGTTACGCGAATGCAGTATGAAGCCAAGGTAAGTTGCTAGCTGCATTAAACTAATCTTCTAAAAAACAATCAATCAATTAATCATAATCACTAGTTAACTACACATGGTTGATGATATTACTAGTTTATCTAGCATGTCCAGGCGTTGCATATAATCAATGCGGTGCACATTTGTGAAAAAGGTACCTAACCATAAACATCAATGCCTTTCTTAAAATCAATACACAGAAGTATATATTTTTAAACCTGCATATTTAGCTAAAATAAATCCAGGTTAGCAGGCAATATTAACCAGGTGAAATTGTGCCACTTCTCTTGCGTTCATTGCACGCAGAGTTAGGGTATATGCAACATTTTGGGCCGCCTGTCTCGTTGCGAACTAATTTGCCAGAATTTTACGTAATTATGACATAACATTGAAGGTTGTGCAATGTAACAGGAATATTTAGACTTATGGATGCCACCCGTTAGATAAAATACGGAACGGTTCCGTATTTCACTGAAAGAATAAATGTTTTGTTTTCGAGATGATAGTTTCCGGATTTGACCATATTAATGACCTAAGGCTCGTATTTCTGTGTGTTATTATTATAATTATAATTATGTTATAATTAAGTCTATGATTTGATAGAGTAGTCTGACTGAGCGATGGTAGGCACCAGCAGGCTCGTAAGCATTAATTCAAACAGCACTTCCGTGCGTTTTGCCAGCAGCTCTGCTGTTTATGACTTCAAGCTTATCAACTCCCGAGATTAAGCTGGTGTAACTGATGTGAAATGGCTAGCTAGTTAGCGGGGTGCGCGCTAATAGCGTTTCAAACGTCACTCGCTCTGAGACTTGGAGTAGTTGTTCCCCTTGCTCTGCATGGGTAACGCTGCTTCGAGGGTGGCTGTCGATGTGTTCCTCGTTCGAGCCCAGGTAGGAGCAAGGAGAGGGACGGAAGCTATACTGTTACACTGGCAATACTAAAGTGCCTATAAGAACATCCAATAGTCAAAGGTATATGAAATACAAATGGTATAGAGAGAAATAGTCCTATAATTCCTATAATAACTACAACCTAAAACTTCTTACCTGGGAATATTGAAGACTCATGTTAAAAGGAACCACCAGCTTTCACATGTTTTCATGTTCTGAGCAAGGAACTTAAACATTAGCTTTCTTTCATGGCACATATTGCACTTGTCTTTTCTTCTCCAACACTTTGTTTTTGCATTATTTAAACCAAATTGAACATGTTTCATTATTTATTTGAGGCTAAATAGATTTTATTGATGTATTATATTAAGTTAAAATAAGTGTTCATTCAGTATTGCTGTAATTGTCATTATTACAAATAAATAAATAAAAATAGGCAGATTAATCGGTATCGGCTTTTTTTGGTCCTCCAATAATCGGTATCGGTATCGGCGTTGAAAAATCATAATCGGTCGACCTCTAGTTTAATCAAAATTCGATCCAAATCTAAATGAAAATGATACACACCTAAAAAGTTACTTTTATTTCCATTGCCAGCTATGTAAAAATAGCCTACATAAAACCAACAAATAAAAACATTGCAGCCTGCAGGTAGAAATTATCCTGATATAAATCACATTGGCTACACATGGCCTGTCTTCAACGAACTTGAAACATTGTATCAACTATTAACTTGGGTCTGGCCTGAAGCTTGCACTAGCGAACTTGCAACATTGTATAAAATATTCTGGGCCCTCAGTTTCCTGTACCAGTGAGCTCGGGACAGACACAGCTGTAGGCTATTTGCGCAAGGGATAAGAAGCAGTGCTTGACTTGGGCAGGAGCTCACCGGAGCTGAGTACCGGCCCCACCTCTCCTAAAGTCCATGGAGAATAAGAGCACCTCCTCTCAGCTGCCCATTGCACTGAGGCTAGGAAACACTGTCACCACCGATCAAGCTACAATAATCGAGAATTTTATTAAGAATTTTTCTACGGCTGGCCATGCTTTCCACCTGGCTACCCCTATCCCGGTCAACAGCTCTGCAACCCCCACAGCATCTTGCCCAAGCCTCCCCCATTTCTCCTTCACCCAAATCCAGATACCAGATGTTCTGAAAGAGCTGCAAAATCTGGACCCCTACAAATCAACTGGGCTAGACAATCTGGACGCTCTCTTTCTAAAATTATCCGCCACAATTGTTGCAACCCCTATTACTAGCCTATTCAACCCTTCTTTTGTATCGTCTGAGATCCCTAAAGATTGGAAAGCTGCCGCGGTCATACCCCTCTTCAAAGGGGGCGACACTCTAGACCCAAACTGTTACAGACCTATATCTATCCTACCCTGCCTTTCTAAAGTCTTCGAAAGCCAAATTAACAAACAGATCACCGACCATTTCGAATCCCACCGCACCTTCTCTGCTATGCAATCTGGTTTCCGAGCTGGTCAGGGTTGCACCTCAGCCACGCTCAAGGTCCTAAACGATATCATAACCGCCATCGATAAAAGACAATACTGTGCAGCTGTATTCATCAACCTGGCCAAGGATTTCGACTCTGTCAATCACCGCATTCTTATCGGCAGACTCAACAGCCTTGGTTTCTCAAATGACTGCCTCGCATGGTTCACTAACTACTTCTCAGATAGAGTTCAGTGTGTCAAATCGGAGGGCCTGTTGTCCTGACCTCTGGCAGTCTCTATGGGGGTGCCACAGGGTTCAATTCTCGGGCCGACTCTTTTCTCTGTATACATATACAATGATGTTCTCAATGATCAATGTTGTCGTCGCCCCCCCCCCCCCCCCTACACTGCTGCTACTCTCTGGTTATTATCCAACTTTAACTCTACCTACATGTACATGTTTCCTCAATTACCTTGACTAACTTGTGCCCCTGCACATTGACTCTGTACCAGTATCCCCTGTATATAGCCTCGCTACTGTCATTTTACTGCTACTCTTTAATTATTTGTTATTTTTTTACCCAACACTTATTTTTCTTAAAACCGCGTTGTTGGTTAATGGCTTGTAAGTAAGAATTTCACTGTAAGGTCTACACCTTTTGTATTCGGAGCATGTGACAAATACATTTTGATTTGATCAGGTAGGCCTATTTTATGACGTTTCCACTGGATCAGAGCATGACATTTGAGTGGTTATCGAAAGGGAGAGAGCTAGAAAGATTTTTCAAATACATTGAGGAACAAAGCATTGTCGTTCTCAGTGGATGTAAAAACAGACTTTGTTTGCTTGATGTTTGAGGTGAAGAAAACATTACTTTGAGAAGCTCCACAGGTCATTAGTGGAGGTGCGTTAAGCCAATCAGAAATACTATCAGTTTCCCAAATGGGCACATTTATATGCCTACATTTGTGTGCAGGCCAGGTAGCCTATAGGCCTACTTCTATGCGTGTGCCAACTTCTATGCGTGTGCGTCCTTACTCAACATTGACAGTGGCGCTCCGAACAAAAAGACTGACTAAATTGACAAAACTCATAAATGTAATGAAATAAACCAAAAATGTTTTTTCACAAGTGTAGCATAGGTTGTGCACTCTGCAAACAACCGTTTTAAAGCTAGTTTCCTGCAATTCTACACATTTTGGCATGGCTTATGCAGTGTTCTTATGCTATCTGAGTGACTCAAGCATTATAACAAAATCAATGGGGGCCCCATGCCATGCCATTTTTTTAATTTTAGATTCTCCCTAATGGTCTAGTTTTAATTTTGTGATTGTTAGTTCTCAAAGATGTTATTTAAAAATATATAACTGCATTATCTTTTCTACATACATACTTTATCTGGTTTTGGTAATTTAAGTTTACGCTGAAAACGTTTTACCGACCACTGCTAAATTAATATAGGGGAAACACTGGCCTGGCATTGTGACGGCATGTACTGTATGTGGAGCTTGTCAAACCAGTCAGGGGAAAGATCACAGCTGCTAACTCGTTCACTCTCTCCTTCTTGTTGCTCTTTTTAGCACTCTTTCTTGTCGCTATACTTTGCTATTTTTTTCTGTCCTCCTACTCAGTTCTGTTTTTCTCTTGTCTTTTTGCTTTCTGTTTCTTTACCCCTTTATATTATACTTCCTGCTTTCTGTCTATTTCTCTCCTTCGTGTCTAAAAAGTTATGAATTTTGGATCAACTGAAGAATTTCCTATTAATGAGCCAGTGTCTGTAGAGTGAAGCCCCAGACACGAATTTCACTGTTCAATCATGTGCATATTTTTGGCCCCTCTTTTTTAACCACAATGACCACAAATGAGACAGGACAGGAAAAGTATGTCTGCCTGTAGCGCTTCCAAGTGTGTTTCTGTCACAAGAAGGCTACTAGGCCTAGCATATCATTTTAGAAATGTTTTGATATGCATTTTCTTGCAAATATCCCATTGATAATAGCCTCTTTATGCCTATCTGTGGTTAATGCACATGTAGAATCAGCCTTGAATCATCAGTCACATGGGGACAAAAGTGAAGGATCCAGACAGAGAGTGACCTCAGTGTGATCTGTAATGTCTTCGTGTCTAAGTAGCATGAATAGTAGGTGTATTATTTTCGTGGTCAGTTAACATGCAAAGTCACACATGATATCACAGCATAGTTGTATGCAGTACAGCAGTATCTGGTCTGATATGTCAGCTGATGAGTGTGTGTTTTTGCCTCAGGTGTTCCAGGCTCATTCGGTTGCCCAAAATGGTAGTGGTCATTTCCATCTAAAAGGACTAGGGCTGTCAAATGATTAAATAATGAATCTAGTTAATGGCATTAGTTAATCGCGATAAAGCGCAATTTTTTAATTTGCTCATGTGGACCTAAATAAACCATTTTCCATTTAAAAAGCAGTGCATTGGGTTATAGGCATACTACAATGAACAAAAATATAAACGTAACATGCAACAATTTCAAAGATTCTCCTGAGGTACAGTTCATATAAGGAAATCAGTCAATTGAAATATATTCATTAGGCCCTAATCTATGGATTTCACATGACTGAGAATACAGATATGCATCTTTTGGTCACAGATACCTTAAAAAAAGGTAGGGGTGTGGATCAGAAAACTAGTCAGTATCTGGTGACCACCATTTGCCTCATTCAGTGCAACACATCTCCTTCACATTGAGGTGATCAGGCTGTTGATTGTGGCCTGTGGAATGGTTTCCCACTCCTCTTCAATGACTGTGTGAAGTTGCTGGATATTGGCGGGAACTGGAACACGCTGTCCTACACGTTGATCCAGAGCATCCCAAACATGCTCAATGGGGGTTACGTATGGTGAGTATACAGGTCATGGAAGAACTGTGACATTTTCAGCTTACAGGAATTGTGTACACATTCTTGCAACAGGTCTGTGCATTATCATGCTGAAACATGAGGTGATGGCGGTGGATGAATAGCACAACAATGGTCCTCAGGATCTCATTACGGTGTCTCTGTGCATTCAAATTGCCACCTATAAAATAAAATTGTGTCTGTAGCTTATGCCTGCCCATACCGTAACGCCACTGCCTCCATGGGGCACTCTGTTCACAATGTTGACATAGGGCAAACGCTTGCCCACACAACACCATACACGCTGTCTGCTATTTGCCTGGTACAGTTGAAACCGGTTACGACACCGAACTGCAGTCAGGTCAAGACTCTGGTGAGGACGACTAGCACGCAGATGGCCTTCCCCGAGACGGTTCTGACAGTTTGTGCAGAAATTCTTTGGTTGTGCAAACCGACAGTTTCATCAGCTGTCCGGATGGCTGGTCTCAGATGATCCCGCTTGTGAAGAAGCCGGGTATGGAGTTCCTGGGCTAGCGTGGTTAAACGTGGTCTGCGGTTGTGAGGCAGGTTGGACGTACTGCCAAATTCTCTAAAACAACGTTGAAGGCAGCTTATGGTAAAGAAATTAACATTCAATTATCTGGCTACAGCTCTGGTGGACATTCCTGAAGTCAGCATGCCAATTGCACCTGTGTAATGTTTATGCTGTTTAATCAGCTTCTTGATATGCCACACCTGTCAGACAGGGGTGGATTATCTTGGCAAAGGAGAAATGCTCACACTCAGAAATGCTCATTTGGGATGTAAACAAATTTGTGAGAAATAAGCTTTTAGTGCATTTCGAACATTGGATCTTTTATTTAATTTCATGAAACATGGGACCAACACTTTACATGTTGGGATGATATTTTTCTTCAGGTTACACTACTGTTCAAAAGTTTGGGGTCACTTAGAAATGTCCTTGTTTTTGGAAAAAAAATCTAATTTCTTGTCCATTGAAATAACATCAAATTGATCAGAAATACAGTAGACATGGTTAATGTTGTAAATATTTTAACGGCTGATTTATGGAATATCTACATAGGCATACAGAGGCCCATTATCAGCAACCATCACTCCTGTGTTCCAATGGCACGTTGTGTTAGCTAATCCAAGTTTATTATTTTAAAAGGCTAATTGATCATTAGAAAACCCTTTTGTAATTATGTTAGCACAGCTGAAAACTGTTGTTCTGATTAAAGAAATAATAAAACTGGCCTTCTTTAGACTAGTTGAGTATCTGGAGCATCAGCATTTGTGGGTTCAGTTACAGGCTCAAAATGGCCAGAAACAAATAACTTTTTTTCGGAAACTTTGTATTCTGTTTAGAGCCAGTTTGCCCCGTTCTGTGAAGGGAATATTACACAGCGTTGTACGGGATCTTCAGTTTCTTGGCAGTTTCTCGCATGGAATAGCCTTCATTTCTCAGAACAATAATAGACTGACAGGTTTCAGAAGAAAGGTCTTTGTTTCTGGCCATTTTGAGCATGTAATCGAACCCACAAGTGCTGATGCTCCAGATACTCAACTAGTGTGTAGAATAATACCCAAATATGCAAAGAAGGATATCACATATCTATAACTTTTGTGTACCTATTCAGGATACATCACCATGAAGAGATTCATTCATAATTATGCATTTTTATGTAGTACAGATCAGGGACCCATGATGAAATTCCATTACTGCAATTCCGTTACTGGGTGTAAATCCACTTCACTTACTGTAGTTCAATAACCAAAATAGTTTTTTTACAAATGTAATGTGTCGTGTCATACCTGACACGCCATTCTTTCTACAGACATTGTTGAATCTTAATTCAAAGCAGATATTTAAGAGTTTTTGGAAAACGTGGGCACAAAAAACGGAGGGAGATTTTACCGACATCCTGTTATCAAACTTTGTGTCTTGCAAATTCTTCCAGTAAATGTGTTTTATGTAAAATGTTCAGTGTAAATTGATAAAAAGTAGTCCTTGAGCATAGAGTTGGCTTGTTAAACTTTGAAATCAGTGTTTTTTCTTTGGCATACATTTTAAGTGAAAAATCTGTGAGTCAGTGTGTTACGCTCGTCGTTAGAATGAGACCATGGTGCAGCGTGGTAGGCGTACATTTTTTTCTTTATTCAAAATGATACCGAGAAACAACAAAATAAGAAAATGAACGTAAAGCTATATGTAGTGCAGAAAGCAACTACACACAAACAAGATCCCACAACTGAAGGTGGGAAAAAGGGCTGCCTAAGTATGATCCCCAATCAGAGACAACGATAGACAGCTGCCTCTGATTGGGAACCATACCCGGCCAACAAAGAAATAGACAAACTAGAATGCCCACCCAAATCACACCCAGATCTAACCAAATAGAGAAATAAAAAGGCTTTCTAAGGTCAAGGCGTGACACAGTGCAATTCCGTTTTTGTGGAATTGCCCTAGTGTGGTTGTGTTGATCACAGTTGTTCATTGAAACTCTATGATTATTAGTTCATATCTATTGATTCTTGGACCTCAGTCTGATTCCCTTCTTTGTCCTCCAACCATCACTCAGTTGTTTAAAATATTTTTGACAAAGATCTCGGCTTTTCCTTTAAATTGGTAGTAGCTTTGGATTTGTATGTGAGCCTGTGTCGTGTAATTCCTTTCAGAATGGTATGCATACAATATGTGACAGTCTTCTCACAGGAAGTAGTGTTAAAGCTGAGCACACTTCCTGTGCTGTGATGACTGTCCTGTCACACGAGGGTTGGCGTTGCTGTGAAGTCGTCTGACCTGCCCTCTTTCTTCCTGGAAAGAGCCCCCCCCTGGGTTTTGGCAGTGACTCACCCACTGGTTGATTATGGCAGTGAACCCCAGGGAAATACTTAGACCACACTAAAGTAGGCATCAATGAAAAAGGCTTACATTACATTAAAAGGCTTACATACATTAAAAGGCTTACATTACATTTATTTTTTAACGTTGTCTTTCTAGCAGCTAAAGATTTTCACAAATGTATGATCTTTTCCTTCCTGTTGAAAATCCACACTTTTAGAATTGTAGATACATGGTGATCTGAAATGCTGTCAGCTTTTTTCATACCTTGAGTTTAATCAACACTATCAGCCCTCATATTAAATTTGAAAATTGATATTGGCAACTAACATCATCATTCTATTTGGCATGTGCCACCACCTGGTATTCATCAGGACCACTTGAGTTTCATCTCTGGTTGAATCCTCACCACACGATAGAGGATGTGTTTGGGCCTGAGTGTCTGATTGGCAGCCAGATAGATGAGCTTTGTGGTCACTGATGTCTCTGTCTGCTGCATGTTCACTCACTGAGCTATCTGGCTCTAGTAGTTTCCTATGTTGCTATGATCCCCTGGGTTTTGCAGTACTGGTGAGTTATACATGAGTTTGATTGGCATAAGACTGTTGAAATATATATGAGAATAATTAGATCTACACTACATGATTAAAAGTATGTGGACACCTGCTTGTCGAACATCTCATTCCAAAATCCTGGCCATTAATATGGTCCTCCCTTTTGCTGTTTTAACAGCCTCCACTCGTTTGGTAAGACATTCTACTAGATGTTGGAACATTGCTGTGTTGACTTGCTTCCATTCAGCCATAAGAGCATTAGTGAGATTGGGCACTGATGTTGGGCGAGTAGGCCTGGCTCGCAGTTGGCGTTCCAATTCATTCCAAAGGTGTTCGATGGGGTTGAGGTCAGGGCTCTGTGCAGGCCTGTCAAGTTCTTCCACCCCGATCTCGACAAACCATTTCTGTATGGACCTCGCTTTCCTGTTTAAGCATGTCAATGCTTCTGTGCACCAAGGGCCTTCCCCAAACTGTTACCACAAAGTTGGAAGCACAGAATCGTCTAGAATGTCGTCGTATGCTGTAGCGTTAAGATTTCCCTCTGGAACTAAGGGGCCTAGCCCGAACCATGAAAAACAGCCCCAGACCATTATTCCTCTTCCTTCAAACTTTACAGCATAGTTGCCTATGCTGCTTGGCCATGGAAAACCATTTCAGGAAGATCTCGACGAACAGTTCTTGTGCTGACGTTGCTTCCAGAGGCAGTTTGGAACTCGGTAGTGAGCGTTGCAAACCGAGGACAGACGTATCCCATTCTGTGAGCTTGTGTGGCCTACCACTTCGCAGCTGAGCCATTGTTGCTCCTAGACGTTTCCACTTTACAATAACAGCACTTACAGTTGACTGGGGCAGCTCTAGCAGGGCAGAAATTTGACAAAATGACTTGTTGGAAAGGTGGCATCCTAAGACGGTGCCACGTTGAAAGTCACTGAGCTCTTCAGTAAGACCATACGACTGCCAATTTTTGTCTATGGCTATTGCATTGCTGTGTGCTCGATTTTATACACCTGTCAGCAACGGGCGTGGCTGAAATTGCCGAATTCACTAATTTGAAGGGATGTCCACATACTTTTGTATGTATAGTGTATGTTTTCAAGAGGGTTCTGAATAAACAGATATAGGAAGGCCTATAGAAAAAGATCATTAACATTATTATTCATGTTGCGTGTTCTACACATTTTCCTTCCCAAGAAAATTGCAAGAAATTACCGGGCTTCCTGATATTCCCGTTCAAAGTGCATATGCTATTTAAAAGCATATAATACCTGCAAATTTTGTCATTGTTGATGTTGCCTAGTTTTAACAGGCCTATGAAGCACTGTTGGCCGATTGGTCAAATATTATGAAGTTATTACAGTCTAGTGAAAAATTACAATTTGTTTTAGCCTACTTTTGTTACCACATGAACTGCAATTAAAGGTTGCTTGTACAGTTTCACCGTAAACAATGGGTGCACTTTGAATTAAGGGCGACTTTGTGTAAGTAAATGCGGTAAACTACAACAACGTGCACACACACACACACACACACACACACCTTGAGTGTTGATTATTGATTATGCAGAGAACAGAGAATGCCGAATGAAGACCGATTTAGACATTGATTGCATATCATTTCCATTTCACGTCATGCTGTTCATAGAAATAATGTATTATAATATACCATTTTTTCGCAATTATTTATCCCGGGAAAGGGGAGTGGGTTTGGATGGAAAATCCCAGTAAATTTTGGTAACCCAGTTCCAACCATTAAACCCTATTCTTGACTGATGTGTTGTATTCCTGTCTGTTACAGCTCTTCAGTGTCTGGATGCTGTTAAGCCGTGTGTGAACAATGCTACGTGTGCCACCTTCACCAACGGGACAGGGTACTGCAGGTAAGACTGGCTTGGCTGAGGAGGAACCCCTCGGCTGATTGTTGAGTCCAGGACTAACCCAACCCAAGGGATACATCAAATCCCAACTTTCCACAGGCACAGGGAACACTGACTAATACCAATACTGAGAGCACCACCAAAATATATACTTATACCTGCAAAAAGATCTCGGGGGATCTCCCAAGTTGTTGTTGCCAAATTAATAAAGACTCTGCCACTGTATTCATTGGTAACACTATCATTCACTGTCTAAATCCAGATAGGGTATTGCTTTTTAATGTTGGGGAATTCCACATTAACAGAGTGACACTGAGACTGACTTTTCACTTTAAAATGTATGTGAAACAGAAACCAATGATTGCAAAGTTAAACACTTTCCACATAAAATTTTACAAAAACACATTTACTTGAAGAACAGTGCAGATGCAAAGTTTGATAATAGAATACCGGCACGAACAGCACTAACTGTCATTCTGTTACCAAACCTTGCATCTGCACTGTTCTTCAAGTTCTTCTCTTTTTTTAAATTTATTTATTTTTAAATTTTTATCCCATTTTCTCTCCAATTTTCGTGGTATCCAATCGCTAGTAATTACTACCTTGTCTCTTCGCTACAACTCCCGTACGGGCTCGGGAGAGACGAAGGTCGAAAGCCATGCGTCCTCCGAAGCACAACCCAACCAGCCGTACTGCTTCTTAACACAGCGCGCCTCCAACCCGGAAGCCAGCCGCACCAATGCGTCGGAGGAACCCCCGTGCACCTGGCCCCCTTGGTTGGCGCGCACTGCGCCCGGCCCGCCACAGGAGTCGCTGGAGCGCGATGAGACAAGGATATCCCTACCGGCCAAACCCTCCCTACCCCGGACGACGCTATGCCAATTGTGCGTCGCCCCACGGACCTCCCGGTCGCGGCCGGCTGCGACAGAGCCTGGGCGCGAACCCAGAGACTCTGGTGGCGCAGTTAGCACTGCGATGCAGTGCCCTAGACCACTGCGCCACCCGGGAGGCCCCAAGTTCTTCTCTTAACACAGGGGCCCCTCAGGGGTGTGTCCTCAGCCCTCTGCAGTACTCCATGTTCACTCACAACTGTGTGGCTTTGTATGACACTAACTCCATCATTATGACCATCCTGTGTCACTTTACTTGGACTAAGAAAATACACTTTATGACACTGTCAATAAGCATTATGACCAGCATAATCATATAAGCCAGATAGGCCTATCATGTACATGTCCTTACGTCAATCATCAGTCAAAAAGAGGGTGTCTTGTCCTGCTCCTGAAATGTGCATTAGGGTAGGTGCATGTCTGACATCAATGTGTGCACAATTACAATGGTAATTTAATATGGTAAATTTGAGTATATAACATAAACATACTGTTGACAAGTAGGTTATGGTGTAATGGAATGTTTTGCCTTGTGTGGTAGGGTTTGTGAGTTTTGACACTCTTATGTAGGTGTCATAACCAGCCATAAAATAATGCAGGTCTAAATATATTTTGTGACAGTGTTATGACCATATTATGACAGGTTATGTCAGCTGTTATGACATAATGACATGGTATTGACTGTGTCATAACGTGTTAGGTGGCTGGATGTCAAGTACAGTGCTACCTAATTTTCATTGGAAATTGTTAAGTAGACCTTTTGCATAAACAAACCATACAACTTAAACTTTGCAATCATTGGTTTTTATTTGACATACATTTTACAGTGAAAAATCTGAGTCTGTGTCACTCTGTTACCATGGAATTGCCTTGATCTTTAAAGGTCTGTAGTTATTTAGGTTTGTCATGGCATAGGCCTAAGCCTAATTCCTTTGAAAGTGCTTGTAATTATGACCTTAGCAGAGAAATAACAGATACTCCCAATCTGATCACCAATTATGGAAGCACACAGCTGGGTCATAAGCCTATTACGTTTCATTTAATGGTATGTGAATCACACTCGGTTTCTGTTCCCAAACCTGTGGAATACGAAAGGTTTGCTGCTTTCAAAATAAATAGAAAACATCTAGGCTATAATCAATGTTTGCAAATACACTACATGACCAAAAGAATGTGGATACCTGCTCGTCAAACATCTCATTCCAAAATCATGGGCATTAATATGGAGTTGGTCCCCCCCTTTGCTGCGGTAACAGCATCCACTCTTCTGGGAAGGCTTTCCACTAGATGTTGGAACATTGTTGCGGGGACTTCGATGGGCTTGAGGTCAGATCTCTGTGCAGGACAGTCAAGTTCTTCCACACCGATCTCGACAAACAATTTCTGTATGGACCTCGCATTGTGCACGGGGGCATTGTCATACTGAAACATTAAAGGGCCTTCCCCCAAACTGATGCGACAAAGTTGGAATCACAGAATCGTCTAGAATGTAATTGTATGCTGGAGTGTTAAAATTTCCCTTCACTGGAACTAAGGGGCCTAGCCAAAACCATGAAAAACATCCTCAGATCATTATTCCTCCGCCACCAAACTTTACAGTTGGTGCTATGCATTGGGGCAGGTTGCGTTCTTTTGGCATCTGTCAAACCCAGATTTGTCCGTCGGACTGCCAGATTGTGAAGCGTGATTCATCACTCCAGAGAACGCGTTTCCACTGCTCCAGAGTGCAATGGCGGCGAGCTTTACACCACTTCAGCCGACGCTTGGCATTGCGTGCGGTGATCTTAGGCTTGGGTATGCGGCTGCTCGGCCATTGAAATCCATTTCATGAAGCTCCCGACGAACAGTTCTTGTGCTGACGTTGCTTCCAGAGACAGTTTGGAACTCGGTAGTGAGTGTTGCAACCAAGGACAGATGATTTTTACGAGCTACACACTTCAGTACTCGCCGGTCTCTTACTGTGAGCATGTGTGGCCTACCACGTTGCGGCTGAGCCATTGTTGCTCCTAGACATTTCCACTTCACAATAACAGCAGTTACAGTTGACCGGGGAAGCTCTAGCAGGGCAGACATCTGACCAATTTTCTTTTTGGAAAGGTGGCATTCTATGACGATGCCACGTTGAAGGCCATTCTACTTTCATTGTTTCTCTATGGCTGTGTGCTCGATTTTATACACGTGTCAGCAACGGGTGTGGCTGAAATAGCCGAATCCACTAATTTGAACTGGTGTCCACATACTTGTGTGTGTATATATAGTGTATGTTACTCTACAGGTGCAGGGATTCCATTGTGTGTCCTCCCCTGGTCTAGAACATGACACTGACCTTGGTGTAGCTTTTTACCATCAGTGGTTGTAATGAGAACGACTAGGAGGATATAAGGGAAACGAAGGAAAATAACACTGAACTTGAGTCAAACACACTGGTTTTAAGGGTGACTATTGAGTAACTGACATTGACTGCCCCAGAGGGAAGTTTCAACATTCGAGTTCGTCCCTCTTCTCTATTATCTAAAAATATAAATGTACTCCTTTGTCCCATATTGAATGTCTATGATGATAACGGTAGCAGCAGAGTTGAGTATGTGAAGGCTGAGGGGCCTGGCAGCGGGCTGCGCCTCCTGAAGAGAGGAGTCTTTCAGTCCAAGGCCAGTCAGGTGACCGAGAGCAGGGCAACTGTTAGACTGATTAACCAATCAGTCTATGTGCCGTCGTCACACAGTCACGGCTCCTTCCCGCCGGCCGACCTCAAAAGAGTCATTGTGTGAAAATCCCATTATGTATTTATTAGACTTCCAACATATTAAAAGGCAAGCAGTGAAAAATAAACAGCGACCTTCCATTCCCCCTCAAGACATGTGTAATTATGGACTGTAGAGCAGCCCAGGGGTGAGAGCGATAATTATGATGACTACTGTTGTGTTGACATGCTGTCTTTTGGACAAGGCCGGACACCGGCAGGGGACGAGGGAGGCAGGCTGAAATGTGCTTGAAGACGGATTGATGGCTGCCCGTTGGCTTTTGTGCAAATGGAACAGGAGGATACAGAGAAGGGAACAGGAGGATACAGATAAGGAGATAGGGGCACATTCAGCTGATGCTTAGTAATGCTTTTTCATTGAGGTGACACCCAAGCATTCCTCTCTGTCTATATTTTTGCTTACTGGGAACGTATGAGAGAGATGAGTCTGGAGGGAGAGGCTGGCTGGCTGGCAGAGCAGAGTCTGTGAGGGAGGGGCTGGCTGGCTGGCTGGCAGAGCAGAGTCTGGGAGGGAGGGGCTGGCTGGCAGGCAGAGTCTGGGAGGGAGAGGCTGGCTGGTTGATTGGCAGAGCAGGGTGTGTTTCAGCTGTTGGACCGGTGGGACTACAAACCTTCAGCCAGGGTGTGTGAAAGAGGCGTGTGTCACCGCTGTGTGTTTTGTGTGTCGCCTGTCCGTTGAGCCTGGGCCCAAGTGTACCTATATGTCACAGCACAGTGTTGATCTTAACATTTAGAAAACATATGCTACGCTAGACCAATAAGGCCCAAAGAGAATGGCCGTTGGATGATGTTCCTGTTTTTAGGAACATTCACAAGATACTAGAGCCTAGTACCTGAGCACAGCAACCCTAGGGCGAGAGTGATGGCATCCAAACTTTTTTTCTTTGCTGAACAAAATCCCTTTGTCTACTGCAGTGCCATGGTGCAAACTGATTATTTCTCCTCTCGCTCTCTTGCTCTCCCGTTCTTTTCTGGCTAGAGAGTTTAGTGTGTAGTTTGTTTGACCTGACAAGTAGAATTTGCCTTGGGGCAGAGGGAGGAAGAAAGAGAGAGTAAAGAAAGAAAAGAAAGGAGGATGTCTCTTTAGCAGTAATTTGAGGAGAGTATCTCAGAGCAGACTCGTCGCTGATGAGCGGTGGGGAGGGGGGAGAAATTACCCTGTCACTGCCCCTCACTCATCACTATGTCTGTCAGTCATCTCTCAGTCTGCCGGGCTAGATGCCTCTGGACACAACTTACCTGGCTTCTTAATCCTTTGCTCTCTCTCTCCCTGAATTTATCTCCCTTTTCATTATTCCCACCATCTCCTCCCTTTCTTTTCATTTAACCCCTCAACCCTACTTTTTGTGTCTCAGTCCCTCAATCACTCTGTTACCCCTTGTCTTTGTCCCACTGACTTAACCTTACCCCCTTTCTACATGTCTGTCAGTCCTCTTTCATCCTAGGCTTTCCCTGCAGAGAACCATGATGTGATTTCCTATCCCAATGGAGCATCACACAGCCTCAGGTGAAACAGGAGAGAACCAGAAACTCTAGCAGTAAGGAGGGAGAGCAGAGTGGCGGAGCACTGCTTTAGCTCAGTCACTTCCTCACTCCTTTCACTGCACTCTACTCCATACCTCTACTCCACTCCAGCAGACTAGCAAGCACAGAGTCACAGTAGCTGATAACACACACACACACACACACACACACACACACACACACACACACACACACACACACACACACACACACACACACACACACACACACACACACACACACACACACACACACACACACACACACACACACACACACACACACTGAGTGGCCAGGCAAACACATGACCAAAACCTAAGTCAATAAAACCCTGTGATTTTGAAGAAACAAACCCAAGGCGTTGATTTTTCTCTTCATACTCTAGAGTCATCACAGTCCTCTTACCACCACAGCTCAACTAGATGCATTGATAGTGTGGAACCACACAGATAAGAGGCTAAAGCCAGGCCCAAGGGCACCTTGAGACTAGGGAGTGGCTGGCCTGGCACTGGGACAGTCAAGCAGGGAACGAGCTGAAGTGTGGCTGGCACATAGGGCTAGGAAGAGGTCCGCCGGCGGGGGTGTTGGTGGATGTTAGGGAGGGGTATGACTGGGGTCTGTGTGTATGGTCTATGGGAAGGTTCAGGACGGGGTGGAGAGGAGACCATTCATCATTGCCAACTCTTGTCAACATGGCCCGCGAGCCAAGAGGGACTGTCCCTTTTGAGGGTGTGTGTTTGTTCCTGCCACACGCACACACATGCACACCTCCCACATGTCCACACACTCTTCACACACCCACTCTCACCCTCAAAGGGAGGAAGCCTTACAGAATAGTGGGGAATATAACAACCAGATTCTAAACCCACAAGACACTGCAGTGACAAGTGGAACTCTGTGACAAAATCTGTGGTGATAATGACAATAATGAAGAGGTGAAGCCACTGAAGCCATCCCACTGTGGTCTAATGTCCCATCTCTGAAGCCAGTACAGTTAAGCTGGGCTAACCACGTGAAGTTTAAAATGAGAGCCTTTTCAAAGGCCCAGTGGTTGTATGACCTCAATGAAATATGTAGGCCTCCTAGACCTTAATAACTAAATGACACCACACAACAGAGGAAAGCAGATGGAGCATACAGACTCAAAATGGATTCCTCCTTCTGTCTGTCAGATCTTGATTCTTTTGGAGTGCTTTTAAATACAGTTTGCTATTTTACCACACAGCCCAACATTGGACTCCACCCTCCAACAGTCTCTTTCTCTCCTCTCTTCCGCCTTTCATTCCCTCTCCCGTCTCCCCGCAATCCACCCTTTTTCTCTCTCTATTAATTACTTTCCATTCGCACCCCTCCCCCTTTCCCCCCGATCACTCGTGTTGTTTTTGCAGCCTTTCTTTCTTCTCTTTATGAAAATAGGTTAAAGCTGAAGCTGAACGAGACCGAGTGTTTGCTTCCAAAAATACCTCTCTGACATGTCTTCGTAAAGAGCATAGAATGCAGTGAGCAAAAAGGAATGTGAGAGTTTTATTGTAAAGAAGCCAAAAAGAAAAGCTTTTCTATTATGCCCATGGAGTGTCCTATAGCCTAGATCAGGTGTGTTAAACACACAGTCCCCCAAGGATGATTCTGTGATGAAATTTTTACAGCTAGGAAATATAGCACATTTTCAGTGTGGACCTCCAGACCTCATTGAATACCGAATGTGCCCCCTGGGGGAAAATGAGTTTGACACCCCTGGCCTAGATCTTCTAAAAAGAGGCACACATCTCCCAATATTTTCAACCTACACCATCATTTTTGGTTTTGAATTGTTACTTTCTACTGTAGAATATATACTACATACTTGCACCAGAGAGTCCACCTACGCTCCAGTCCAACCAGCCAAAGCGAATGAGGCGAGTGTGAAATGTGAACAAGAACTCTGTTTGTGCAGCCCAGTCAGTGTGTGATGGCCAGAGGGAGAGAGGAGAGGAGGAGGGCATGACAGAGCTATTAGGCATTAGTGAGTGGGCGGGGAAAATGAGAGAGTTAGAGAGGCGAAATCCTCCCCTCAGCCCTCACCCACGCCCCAGTGGACAGGACCGGGAGAGGTCAGCCATCGGAGAGCCAGAGGTAGAGGGAGAGGGGGTGCAGGGACTGGACGGGGGCCTCTAATGTGAACCAGCTGTAGAAACCTGACACCACGAGAAGAGAGAGGAAAGCTGCAGGGAACTGAACTGAGAGAAGGAAACAGGGAGGGAAAGAAAAATCCCACATTGAGGATAACAAAGAATCCTATAGATGAGTTTGGCTGCAGAACCTCTGGGTTATTCCTGAAAGTAGAGCTGACTACAGTCTAGCTATGTGGTGAGGAGCAGTCTGGATGTATTTGACTGATTTATACTAGTTCTTTTTTTGTTCAAGTTCAACATGTTTTATTTGTTCAACATTTCAGTGAACAGACTCCACAGGCCAACATGTTTTGTCGTATTATATACACTGAGTATATCAAATATTAGGAAACACCTTCCTAATATTGAGTCCCACCCCTTTTGCCCTCAGAACAGCCTCAATTCGACAGGCATATACTCTACAAGGTGTTGAAAGCGTTCCACAGGGATGCTGGCCCGTGTTGACTCTAATGCTTCCCACAGTTGTGTCAAGTTGATTGGATGTCCTTTGGGTGGTGGACAATTCTTGATGTAAACGGTTGAGTGTGGAAAAACCCAGCAGTGTTGCAGTTCTTGATACACTCAACTGTGTGCCTGGCACGTATTACCATACCCCGTTCAAAGGCACTTAATTATTTTGTCTTGCCCATTTACCCTCTCAATGGCACACACGCAATCCATGTCTCAATTGACTTAAGGCTTAAAAATCCTTATTTAACCGGTCTCCTCCCCTTCATCTACACTGATTGAAGTGTATTTAACAGGTGACATCAATAAGGGATCATGGCTTTCACCTGGATTCACCTGGTCAGTCTATGTCATGGAAAGAGCAGGTGTTCCTAATGTTTTGTACACTTAGTGTAAGTCATTTTAGGTCCTCTCCCATAATAGTAATGATGTGTGTCATGCACAGCCTTGCTCTTCTGTTGCAAGGGGTAGGTACTGATTTGGTTAGTGGCAATATTATACTGATGTGCAGCATGCAACAATTTCAAAGAGAGTTACAGTTGATATAAAGAAATCATTCAATTGAAATAAAATCTGGTGTGACCACCATTTGCCTCATGCAGCGCGACACATCTCCTTCGCATAGTTGATCAGGCTGTTGATTGTGGCCTGTGGAATGTTGTCCCACAATTGCTGGATATTGGCGGGAACTGGAACACGCTGTCTTACACATCAATCTAGAGCATCCCAAACATGCTCAATTGGGGACACGTTTGGTGAGTATGCTGGCCATGCAAGAACTGTGTACAGATCCTTGCAACATGGGGCTGTGCATTATCATGCCGGAACATGAGGTGATGGCGGCGGATGAATGGCACAACAATGGGCCTCAGGATCTCGTCATGGTATCTGTGCATTCAAATTGCCATCGATAAAATGCACTTTTGTTCGTTGTCCGTAGCTTAGGCCTGCCCATACCATAACCCACCCCCACCATGGGGCACTCTCACATCAGTAAATCATCAGCAACAACGCCATACATGTGGTCTGCGGTTGTTAGGCCGGTTGGACGTTCGGACAAATTCTCTACAACTATGTTGTAGGCGGCTTATGGTAGAGAAATGAACATTCAATTATCTGGCAACTGCTCTGGTGGACATTACTGCAGTCAGCATGCCAGTTGCATACTTCCTCAAAACTTGAGACATCTGTGGGATTGTGTTGTGGGACACAACTGCACATTTTAGAGTAGCCTTTTATTGTCCCCAGCATAAGGTGCACCTGTGCAATGATCATTCTGCTTACTCAACGTCTTGATATGCCACACCTGTCAGGTGGATGGATTATCTTGGCAAATGAGAAATGCTCAGTAACAGGGATGTAAACACATTTGTGCACATCATTTTAGAGAAATAAGCTTTTTGTGTGTATGGAACATTTCTGTGATCATTTATTGTCACTCATGAAACATGGGATCAACACTTTACATGTTGCGTTTATATTTTTGTTCAGTGTATGTTGAATAGAGCACAAAAACCTGAAGGACACCTATCTATCGCTGACGCTGTGACATTTCGTTTTGGCAACACCGGTTTGATAATCCCAATTTAATTCAATCAAATTTATGTAATCTTTTCTTTCAACACTGTTGAATTTCAGACAGATTTTTCAAATAAGTGCACATTAGTTTATAGCCATCTACGCAGTAAAACATATTGTTCCCTTTAATCATACAGTATAGGTCTTACTGCTGAAACATAAAATGAATACTAACGTGGACATGGTCGGCTTTGTTTGACAGGCCGCTAATGTGATCTATGTCAGGGGAGCAGGGGCCGTGTCATCATTCTTTCAGAGGGTTGAGAGGTTGTCATGGAGTAGAGGGGAGTGTAAATTCCCAGGGCATTAGTATTGTTGAGATACCTCTTAGTACAGCCTGTCGATGGTGTGGATAGTGTAACTGGAGAGAAGTGCTGAGACAGGGAGGAGACAAGATGGAGGGATGGGTAGGAGTTCTGGGGAAGTAGCTATGCCTGTGGAGCATGTCCAATCGGAGAGAGGTGAGGTGAAGAAGTCTGTGTCACAGCTCTTTGAAGATCTGTTTTCCTTGTCTTTCTAGAGGTTGTGTGTGTGAAACAACAAGTGTGTTAAAACAGGTATGTGAACCCTCGGACTGTGCGATGAATACTTGGGTGAAGACAACACTTACACACTTTCTATTGATCTATTCTGGGCTTCTCTCTGTCATTAATCATGACAGCCGGAGTTTCCCATGCTCTCTCAACCTAATATTTTCAAGCTGCGTTTAGTTCAGAATAAATATAGTACGTGTGAGACTCCATTTAAAAAAGATTCCCATCTCCATTTCAAAAGATTCAAATTATTCTCATTTACTGTGCTCCTCCAAACTGCATGTTTGTCCGTCAATTATCTGCGAACAAAAAAAATATTACCGGTTTGAAAAGGTAACTGTGTGTATGGGGGGGTGAGATCTGAAAAGGCTGTGTTTGTGTTCCTGTCGTCTGTTACCTGAGCCTCCTCAGGGAGGTAGGTGTGGTGGCCTGTATCTGTGAGGCAGCAGTTCCCTCTGTGGCTGAGAGTCCCTCGACAATGTGTCGGCAGGGTGCCAGACACTAACACACACACTCAGCAGCACTGAGGAGCAAAAGGCCCCTGAGACAGTGTCTGTCTAGAGCAGGGTGACTGACCACTGATGATTCTTCAACATCAGTCTCTGACCACAACCCACAGATAGCACTTAAGAAAATACAGAGACAACCAAGACAAAATACCAGACTTAAATACACACACGTCTAGTTGATTACAGTACAAATTACACTGCCAAATAGAAAGAGTCAAACTGAGAGGGAAATGTCAGACCGAGAGAAGCGGAAAGTGAAAGTAGGGGGTGGTGGGACAGGGGTAGGGGATAGAACGGGTGTGGAGTGCAGGTTTTCATTTTTCCTCTTGTGCAATATTATAATTCCCTCTGTGCTGTTCGTCATGTGGTTAAATCACTTTACAGAGAGAGAAGAAAAGAGAAATGTATTCCCTATGTCTTGTGACCTAGCAGACACACACACACACACACACACACACACACACACACACACACACACACACACACACAGGTTCCAAGTGTTTGTCCAACTCCACATAGGATTGTTCTTGTTTTTAGTTTTTGCCACTTGGGTAACTTCCATGTAAAACCACCTCGTCACATCCTTCTGCTTTTTGATATTTCAAAAACTTGACCTTGCTGTCACCCTTTCCACCCTTTTCAAATGTCTTAGCTCCAATTGACATGACTAGGCCAAATAATATTTTCCCTGTATGAATCACACACACCCTCTCCAACAAAAGATTCTCACACTATGACATGTACTGTCTACTATTACTGCTTCTCTTCCTCTTTGATGTATAGTGTTTGTAGTGTAGGTTTCTATAGCTGATAATATGCTGTCTTTAATGTAGTAGCTAACTGAGAAAACTCCTATTGTCCTCTGTCTACAGGTGTGCCGCAGGCTTCCTGGGTGAGTACTGCCATCACAAAGACCCGTGTCATCTTGGTTACTGTCTAAATGGAGGGAACTGCTCAGTGGCTGTGTCGGGCAGCCCCACCTGCTCCTGTCCCCTGGGCTACACCGGGCAGCACTGTCAGACTCCCCAGAACTCCACCTGCTATCCCAACAACCCTTGTGCCAACAGAGGAGTCTGCAACCTGCTCTCCCTCGACAAGTACAAGTGCCAGTGTGCTCACGGGTGGACAGGTCAGCTCCTCTCTGACTCAAAAGTACTACTGTACAGTCCATTCCTGACAAGTGCTGTGCAATTCACTCGT
The DNA here is from genome assembly GCF_029448725.1 of Salvelinus fontinalis. NCBI lineage: Eukaryota > Metazoa > Chordata > Actinopteri > Salmoniformes > Salmonidae > Salvelinus > Salvelinus fontinalis. The sequence goes on from NC_074678.1 coordinate 34,217,202, forward strand.
CCAAATCCCAATACATTATTTCCACTATTTGTCATATGTTTGGTACATGTGTTCAGGACAGTTCTTAGCCTTTGCATTGATCAGAACTCTGTACTGTATGTTGTGGTCATGATACGTAACCAAGGTTACAAGGACATGAGGCTCTGTTTCCTCTATTTTTCTGTTATATAACCTTATATTAGCCCACTCATCTCTCTCTCTCTCTCCCTGTGCATCCAGGCATACGATGTGAGCGTGTGGACACCTGTCTACCAGGACCCTGTGCTAACGGAGGCACCTGCAGCTCTCTGTCCGGGGGCAAGTTCAGCTGTACCTGTCCTGCAGGCTACTGGGGTCCCCGCTGCCTCAACGACACTGACGAGTGTGCTGCCTCCGCCCCGGTGTGTCAGAACCAAGGGGCGTGTGTCAACACCCCCGGCTCCTACAGATGTAACTGCGCCCCCGGGTTCACCGGCCGCCACTGTGAGACCCCCTACATCCCCTGCACCCCCTCGCCCTGCCTCAACGGGGGCACGTGTCGCCAGACTTCTGAGACCAGCTACTGGTGCCACTGCCTGCCAGGTGAGAGAGAGCGAGGAAAGGAAAGGAAATAAAGAAGGAAAGGAAGGAAAGAAAGAAAGAAAGAAAAGAACGAGAGAAGGGCTTCATGAGGCCTGTATGCATGCAGCATATTGTTGCAATCAATGTTTGAGGTGCAAGCACTAGAATCCTGCTGGCGCTGTAACACTATTCACCATGTATTAAAACCCTACTGTACCCAGCAGAGCTTTATAGGCAAAACAATCAAGCACTGTCAACCATAGCCCATGTTATCTGTTTACAATATAACTTGTTATCACTATGATAACTGATACATGATATGACAGAGGTTGTCAGCCAGATTGATAGCGGTGAAATAATAAGTATCATTCCTATTTTTGACACTCTCCTCGCAGGTTTCAATGGGACTAACTGTGACAACAACATTGACGACTGCCCCGACCATCACTGCCAAAATGGAGGGACCTGCATGGATGGCGTCAATACCTACAATTGCAAATGTCCCCCGGAATGGACTGGTAAGTATAAAGATAGTCTATGATCTTTTCTGTTTGTCTTTTTTCTTCTTTGTTTCAGTTTCTGTATTTTGTTCAGTGTCTGTGTTTCTGTGTCTGTCTGTGGTTTCTCTCTGTGTCTAAATGGGGGACATTTTTCTACTCTAGTCTCACGTGTCCAACTCTCTTCCCCCAACCCCCTACAGGTCAGTCCTGTACAGAGGATGTGGATGAGTGTCGCCTGCAGCCCAACACGTGTCAGAACGGAGGGACCTGCAGCAACATCCAGGGCAGCTACACCTGTGTGTGTGTCAACGGCTGGAGTGGCCTGGACTGCTCTGAGAACATAGATGACTGTGCTACGGCTGCCTGCACCAAGGGCTCCACCTGTATCGACCGTGTGGCATCCTTCCTCTGTGTCTGCCCCTATGGAAAGACAGGTGGGGACAAACAGCCTGTCTCCTGCGTAGATATATACAGCTGTCTCGTATAGACTGATCAATGGATAAGTAGAAAGATAATGTATTAATCCCCAAGGGGAATCTATAAGCACAGAAAACACACAGGTTAAGTGACTGTTGAATATTCCCTGCCAGGTTTGCTGTGCCACGTGAACGATGCCTGCATTAGTAGCCCGTGCCGGGACGGGGCGCAGTGCGACACTAACCCCATCAACGGCATGTTCAACTGCAACTGTGCCCCAGGCTACAAGGGAAGCACCTGCAATGACGACATCAACGAGTGCATCATTGGTGAGGGACAGATCAAAGCACATGATACCCAAAGTGTTTTGTGATTAGACTATACAGACTATTCTGTAAGAACTATCCTTCCTCTCTGTTTGGTACTTTCTGTACTCCTTTATAGTTCTGTGTAACTAACCTCTCAGGCTTCCCCTCAGGTCCAAACCCCTGTGAGCATGGAGGATTGTGTGTGAACACGGATGGCTCGTTCACATGTAACTGTGCAAGAGGTTATGGTGGGCCGCGCTGTGAGACAGACATCAATGAGTGTGTCTCCAGCCCCTGCCAGAACGACGGCACCTGTCTGGACCGCATAGGAGACTACAGCTGCATCTGTATGGAAGGTAAGTGATCAGTGATTCCCTATCTCTCTTTCTCACACACACACACACACACACACACACACACAGTACTGTTGTGTAATATTCTCTCTGTTTCCAGGATTTGAGGGAACACACTGTGAGATTGACATCAATGAGTGTGCTAGCTCTCCATGTCTGAACCAAGGGATCTGTCTGGATCAAGTCAAACGCTACATCTGCCAGTGCCCTCTAGGTTCGTCTGCCTTTTTCTAATCAAATTCATTTCTCAATAGTGTTTCAGAAGGTGTCTAGCTACAGTATTTGACGCTGAGTTCCGTCCCTGGCCTTTAGGATTCAGTGGGGAGATGTGTCAGATCGACATTGACGAGTGTTCCAGCACGCCCTGCCTCAACGGGGCCAAGTGTATCGACCGACCCAACGGATACGAGTGTGAATGTGCTGAAGGTACTAACCGTGTGTGTGTGTGTGTGTGTGTGTGTGTGTGTGTGTGTGTGTGTGTGTGTGTGTGTGTGTGTGTGTGTGTGTGTGTGTGTGTGTGTGTGTGTGTGTGTACACACTAATGTTCAAAAGTTTGGGGTCACTTAGAAATGTCCTTGTTTTTGAAAGAAAAGCAAATTTTTTGTCCATTAAAATAACATCAAATTGATCAAAAACACAGTGTAGGTATTGTTAATGTTGTAAATTACTTTTGTAGCAGGAAACGGCAGATTTTTTTATGGAATATCTACATAGGCATACAGAGGCCCATTATCAGCAACCATCACTCCTGTGTTCCAATGGCACATTGTGTTAGCTAATCCAAGTTTATCATTTTAAAAGCCTAATTGATCATTTGAAAACTCTTTTGCAATTATGTTATTACAGCTGAATACTGTTCTGATTTAAAGAAGCAATAAAACTGGCCTTCTTTAGACCTGTTGAGTATCTGGAGCATCAGCACTTGTGGGTTCGATTACATGCTCAAAATGGCCAGAAACAAAGACCTTTCTTCTGAAACTCGTCAGTCTATTCTTGTTCTGAGAAATGAAGGCAATTCCATGCGAGAAATTGCAAAAAAACTGAAGATCTCATACAATGCTGTGTACTACTCCCTTCACCGAACAGCGCAAACTGGCTGTAACCAGAATAGAAAGAGGATTGGGAGGCCCGAGTGCAAAACTGAGCAAGAGGACAAGTACATTAGAGTGTCTAGTTTGAGAAAAATAAGCCTCACAAGTTCTCAACTGGCAGCTTCATTAAATAGTACCCGCAAAACACCAGTCTCAACGTCAACAGTGAAGAGGCAACTTCGGGATGCTGGCCTTCTAGGCAGAGTTGCAAACAAAAAGCCATATCTCAGACTGGCCAATAAAAAGAAAAGATTAAGATTAGGAATTAGGAATTCTGCCTAGAAGGCCAGCATCCCGGAGTCGCCTGTTCACTGTTGACGTTGAGACACCCGTACCTTGTCAGAACACAACTGAATGGCTCAATCGCATTAAGAAGGAAAGAAATTCCACAAATTAACTTTTAACAAGGCACACCTGTTAATTGAAATGCACTCTGGGTGACTACCTCATGAAGCTGGTTGAGAGAATGCCAAGAATGTGCAAAGCTGTCATCAAGGCAAAGGGTGGCTACTTCGAAGAATATCAAATATAAAATATATTTTGATTTGTTTAACAATTTTTTGGGGTTACTACAATATTCCATATGTGTTATTTCATAGTTTTGATGTCTTCACTATTATTCTACAATGTAGAAAATAGTAAAATGTCGAAAAACCCTTGAATGAGTAGGTGTGTCCAAGCTTTTGACTGGTACTGTGTGTGTGTGTGTGTGTGTGTGTGTGTGTGTGTGTGTGTGTGTGTGTGTGTGTGTGTGTGTGTGTGTGTGTGTGTGTGTGTGTGTGTGTATGCATACAGTTGAAGTTGGAAGTTTACATACACCTTAGCCGAATACATTTGAACTCAGTTTTTCACAATTCCTGACATTTAATCCTAGTAAAAATTCCCTGTCTTAGGTCAGTTAGGATCACCACTTTATTGTAAGAATGTGAAATGTCAATAATAGTAGAGAGTGATTTATTTCAGCTTTTATTTCTTTCATCACATTCCCAGTGTGTCAGAAGTTTACATACACTCAATTAGTATTTGGTAGCATTGCCTTTAAATTGTTTAACTTGGGTCAAATGTTTTAGGTATCCTTCCACAAGCTTCCAACAATAAGTTGGGTGAATTTTGGCCCATTCCTCCTGACAGAGTTGGTGTAACTGAGTCAGGCTTGTAGGCCTCCTTGCTTGCACACACTTTTTCAGTTCTGCCCACAAATTTTCTATAGGATTGAAGTCAGGGCTTTGTGATGGCCACTCCGATACCTTGACTTTCTTGTCCTTAAGCCATTTTGCCACAACTTTGGAAGTATGCTTGGGGTCATTGTCCATGGAAGACCCATTTGTGTCCAAGCTTTTACTTCCTGACTGATGTCTTGAGATGTTGTTTCAATATATCCACATAATTTCCCTCCCTCATGATGCCATCTATTTTGTGAAGCGCACCAGTCCCTCCTGCAGCAAAGCACCCCCACAACATGATGCTGCCACCCCCATGGCGGTTTTGGAGCAGTGGCTTCTTCCTTGCTGAGCGACCTTTCAGGTTATGTCGATATAGGACTTGTTTTACTGTGGATATAGATACTTTTTTACCTATTTCCTCCAGGATCTTTACAAGGTCCTTTGCTGCTGTTCTGGGATTAATTTGCACTTTTCGCATCAAAGTACGTTCATCTCTAGGAGACAGAAAGCGTCTCCTTTCTGAGCGGTATGACGGCTGCGTGGTCCCATGGTGTTTATACTTGCGTACTATTGTTTGTACAGATGAGCGTGGTACCTTCAGGCGTTTGGAATTTACTCCCAAGTATGAACCAGACTTGTGGAGGTCTACAATTTTTTCTCTGTGGTCTTGGCTGATTTCTTTTTGATTTTCACTTGATGTCAAGCAAAGAGGCACTGAGTTTGAATGTAGGCCTTGAAATACATCCACAGCTACACCTCAAATTGACTCAAATGGTGTCAATTAGCCTATCAGAAGCTTCTAAAGCCAGGAATTTTCCAAGCTGTTTAAAGGCGCAGTCAACTTAGTGTTTCCAGTCTGACCCACTGGAATTGTGATACAGTGAATTATAAGTGAAATAATCTGTCTGTAAACAATTGTTGGAAAAGTGACTTGTGTCATGCACTAAGTAGATGTCTTAACCGACTTGACAAAACTATAGTTTGTTAACAAGAAATTTGTGGAGTGGTTGAAAAACGAGTTTAAATGACTCCAACCTAAGTGTATGTAAACTTCCGACTTCAACTGTATATGTATATATATTTCTTGCGTGTTAAAACCGTGATGTCTAAACTAAAGCTTTAACACAGGGAATATTTAACCGTAACTCAATGTGTGGTTTCTCTCCCCAGGCTTCTATGGGCCACTGTGTAAGGAGAACATAGATGACTGTGACCCGGAGCCCTGCCACCATGGTGTGTGTCGTGATGGCATCGCCACCTTCTCCTGTGACTGCGACCCGGGCTACACCGGCTCCATATGTAACATCCAGGTCATGGAGTGCCACAGCAACCCCTGCCAGAACCGCGGACGGTGCATCGACCTAGTCAACAAGTACCAGTGCAACTGTCTGCCTGGCACCTCAGGTGAGCGCAGCGAAAGAATGGGTGAAATATTTTTCGTATTTCTTTGTTTTTGGGTTACAAAAACGTTCGTAATAAGGGGAAACCAGTGCAATAACAGAATGTTTGGGCAAACAAAAAAACTCACATACACTGTGCGGTGTGGACGGTGCATCTCTGTCTATGTACTATTTGTGAAACTTTGGTCTAGACTCTAGACCATGACTGATTTCTAGTTTGTGAAACTGAAGTAGACCATGACTTAATTGGTGTTTGTTATGTATCTCCAACTGACCCTTTTAACTGCTGCTCACTCAGTGCTGTCAGCCCCAAAGCTCTGTGCTGTGCTCCTGTGAACTTGCAACACCAGCAGTTCCTACTCTGTTCTGTGGAGTAGAAGTGGCTTCCTGCAGGGTAGAGCAGAGCTCTCAGCTCAGAGCACTCAGACAGGAGGGGATCAGTCATAAGGGTAGGCCCAGCTCTGCTCTGCCCAGCACGCTGCCCTGGCCTGGGGGATTTGTCCAGGCCAGTGCACTGGTACTGTACACACACACACACACACACCCGCACCCGCGCAGGAGACAGCTTAGGTCACATATACTTTCACTCGCTCAGCTAGCTCACTGTCTTTGGAACACGCCTGTTAAACACGGTCAGCTAGAACTGCAGCTAACTTTTGTAATGGAGTGCCTATTCAAAAAGCTTCCAAATGCATCCTTCCTTTCTTTCTTACATTTGCATCAAAGCTAAATGGTTTATCTTCTGGTTTTCTTCTCAGGGGTGAACTGTGAGATCAATGTTGATGACTGCGCCAGTAACCCCTGTGAGTATGGGGAGTGCCAGGATGGGATCAATGAGTACAAGTGTGTCTGTGCTCCAGGGTACACAGGTAAACACACATACTTTTCCCTCTCAACTATTCAGATGCTTCTCCATGTTAATGACAGTACATGCTTGATTTTTCCAGTGAATTAATTAAGTAATTTCTGGATTATTTCTCTCAGGTGCAAAATGTGACGTGGACATCAATGAGTGTAATTCCAGCCCGTGTATGAGTGGTGGCACATGTGTAGACAAGGTGAACGGCTTCATCTGCCAGTGCCCCCCTGGCACCCACGGCCCCCTGTGCCATTCTGGCACTGACCACTGTGCCCCCCGGCCCTGTGTACACGGAGACTGTGTAGAGCAGCAGAGCGGGTACGCCTCTCCTCACCTTATCTCTTTCTCTCTGACATATATGATTTCAGGTTATACGAATGAAAATGTTGAATTGTATTAGTAGCCCCATTAGCTGACACCATGACGTCAGCTGATCTTCCTGGGCTCCAACACATAGTTCATATGATAGAAATGCATACTTTAGGTTACTCTCTGTCTGTCATGAACCCTTACTCCCTCCCTTGGTCTGTGTGTAGGTACCATTGTGAGTGTGAGTCTGGCTGGGTGGGGCAGCACTGTGACCAGGAGAAGGATGAGTGCCAGTCCAGCCCCTGCCAGCACAGTGGCAGCTGTGTGGACAGACTCAACGGATACTCCTGCCAGTGTCGCCCCGGATTCACAGGTCTGAATCAGGCTTTTCTAAATAATTATTCATTATACAGATGATCCCATTAAACTGCAGTCCTCAATAGAGTCAAGTGTCATTCTGTTCGCCGTTTTATTTAAAACCCCACTAATTTCCTTCCTCACTCTCCCCTCAGGTGTGAACTGCGAGGTCAACATAGAGGAGTGTGCATCAAGCCCGTGTGAGAACCATGGTACCTGTGTGGACGGAGTCAACAGCTACACCTGCCTGTGTGCCGCTCCGTACTCAGGTAACAATACCATCCGCTCTACGGTACTACCCAGGACATATTCCCTCTGGTGGAGTTGACGTTGATTGTATAATGGGCATTTTGGAAATGAACAATATTGTGTCCACAGGAAAACACTGTGAGGAGGAGTTGGTTCCCTGTGCGTCTCATCCATGTGAGCGGGGAGGTGTGTGTCAGCCAACCCCAGACTACACCTTTTACACCTGTAGATGTCCCAGCGGCTGGCAAGGTGTGTATTCACACAGAGGGTAAAGGTGTGAGTGTTGGAGAGATTTTCTACCATGATGTTCATTAAAATGGGATGTTTGAATAGGCCCTCGTTGCACTGAGGATGTGGATGAGTGCAGGAAGAACCCGTGTCAGAACAGCGCCCGTTGCATCAACAGCCAGGGCAGCTACGTGTGCAAGTGTCAGCCAGGCTACAGTGGTCTCAACTGCCAGGCCAACATCGATGACTGCTCCCCCAGTGAGTTATCACCCAGCTCTTGTGCACACTCCCACGGATAGCCCGAGCATCTTGTGTACTGTACTCCTCTCTGGAGCTAATGTATCGATCTTCACAAACAGCTTCTATTGTGGGTCTGTTGAACTTCTTGTCTCTCTCTCTTTCTCTCTCTCTCTCGCTCTCTCTCAGACCCGTGTCTGAACGGCGGTTCCTGTGTGGATGGAGTGGGAGGATTCTCCTGTGACTGCCGGCCAGGGTTTGATGGGGAGCGCTGTGAGGCAGAGATGGATGAGTGTGCCAGTCAACCGTGCCGGAACGGAGCCGTGTGCCAGGACTACGTCAACAGCTTCGTCTGCGAGTGCCGGCCAGGCTTCGACGGAATCCTATGTGAACACAACATCCCAGAATGCACTGAGAGGTGGGTTACAAAGGACTGTAACTACAGTCACTGTGTTAAAGTGTTTAAAGTTGATTCACTCAAAATTATTCTTCAATGAGTTTTCTTTTTTGATATGTGGCTACATGTGGACTGGGAGGCATTTAGAAACAAGTATTGAAAATTGATTTCCTTTGCAAAACGCAAAGACTTACATTTAAGTCATTTAGCAGACGCTCTTATCAAGAGCGACTTACAAATTGGTGCATTCACCTTATGATATCCAGTGGAACAACCACTTTACAATAGTGCATCTAAATCTTTTAGGGGGGGGGGGTTAGAAGGATTACTTTCTCCTATCCTAGGTATTCCATAAAGAGGTGGGGTTTCAGGTGTCTCCGGAAGGTGGTGATTGACTCCGCTGACCTGGCGTCGTGAGGGAGTTTGTTCCACCATTGGGGTACCAGAGCAGCGAACAGTTTTGACTGAGCTGAGCGGGAACTGTACTTCCTCAGAGGTAGGGAGGCGAGCAGGCCAGAGGTGGATGAACGCAGTGCCCTTGTTTGGGTGTAGGGCCTGATCAGAGCCTGAAGGTACGAAGGTGCCGTTCCCCTCACAGCTCCGTAGGCAAGCACCATGGTCTTGTAGCGGATGCGAGCTTCAACTGGAAGCCAGTGGAGAGAGCGGAGGAGCGGGGTGACGTGAGAGAACTTGGGAAGGTTGAACACCAGACGGGCTGCGGCGTTCTGGATGAGTTGTAGGGGTTTAATGGCACAGGCAGGGAGCCCAGCCAACAGCGAGTTGCAGTAATCCAGACGGGAGATGACAAGTGCCTGGATTAGGACCTGCGCCGCTACCTGTGTGAGACAGGGTCGTACTCTGCGAATGTTGTAGAGCATGAACCTACAGGAACGGGTCACCGCCTTGATGTTAGTTGAGAACGACAGGGTGTTGACACAATGGAGTTGTCAACCGTGATGGCGAGATCATGGAACGGGCAGTCCTTCCCCGGGAGGAAGAGCAGCTCCGTCTTGCCGAGGTTCAGCTTGAGGTGGTGATCCGTCATCCACACTGATATGTCTGCCAGACATGCAGAGATGCGATTCGCCACCTGGTTATCAGAAGGGGGAAAGGAGAAGATTAATTGTGTGTCGTCTGCGTAGCAATGATAGGAGAGACCATGTGAGGATATGACAGAGCCAAGTGACTTGGTGTATAGCGAGAATAGGAGAGGGCCTAGAACAGAGCCCTGGGGGACACCAGTGGTGAGAGCACGTGGTGCGGAGACAGGTTCTCGCCACGCCACCTGGTAGGAGCGACCTGTCAGGGAGGACGCAATCCAAGTGTGGGCCGCGCCGGAGATGCCCAACTCGGAGAGGGTGGAGAGGAGGATCTGATGGTTCACAGTATCAAAGGCAGCCGATAGGTCTAGAAGGATGAGAGCAGAGGAGAGAGAGTTAGCTTTAGCAGTGCGGAGCGCCTCCGTGACACAGAGAAGAGCAATCTCAGTTGAATGACTAGTCTTGAAACCTGACTGATTTGGATCAAGAAGGTCATTCTGAGAGAGATAGCAGGAGAGCTGGCCAAGGACCAAGGACTTCCATCATGCGTGACCACATTATCTTTCTTTCTCTCTCCCTCTATTTCCCTTAGTTCCTGTCTGAATAACGGGACCTGTGTTGACGACATCAACACCTTCTCGTGTCGTTGTCGTCCTGGTTTCTACGGGACCTTCTGTCAGTATGAGCAGAATGAGTGTGACTCTCAGCCCTGTAAGAACGGAGGGACCTGTACAGACGGCCTAGGATCCTACCGTTGCACCTGCCCTGTAGGCTACAACGGGCAGAACTGCCAGGTAGAGAGAGAATGTGTAAAATGGCGTTGAACTTTTTTTTTTAAGGTATCTGATTATGACATCTCTCTTTGTCTGGTTCTTCATATGAAAATCAACACTAGCATCAACCTACTCCATTTGTCCCATTGCAGAACTTTGTGAACTTGTGTAGCCAGCCACTGTGCAGGAACGGAGGGTCCTGTTCCCAGTCACAGACCACCTGGTCATGTCACTGTCCTGTGGGCTGGACTGGTCTGTACTGTGACGTCCCCAACATGTCCTGTCAGGACTATGCTGCTCGGAATGGTGAGCATTCCATGTCTCTACAATCCACTGTGTTTTATTCAGTCACCTCTCTCAGTAAACGGTCAAATAGCCTACAGTCAATCAAAGGGAAAGTTCAGGATTGTGGCAATGGGGTACATGATCTACTTCCCAAGAGTCAGCTTAACCATTTTTATGTATCTGCGTCCACTATGAAGGAAGTTAAAGGTAGTTTTGCGAGCCAGTGCTAACTAGCGATGACTTGTTATCAACTTCCTTCAAACTGCATGCAGATACATAAAAATGGTCTCCACGAGTTCATCAGACTCTGGGGAAGTAGATAAATGGCTTCATTGCCAAAATACCAAACTATCCCTTTAATCAAATGACATGTTTACAAAGACAGATGGATGAATATAAAGAACATGACGATATAAAGGTATTTATAAACTGGGTGGTTCGAGCCCTGAATACTGATTGGCTGACAGCCGTGGTATATTTAAGCAATAAGGGCCAAAGAGGTGTGGTATATGGCCAATATACATGGCTACGGGCTGTTCTTATGCACGACACATCGCAGAGTGCTTGGACACAGCTATGGGTGTATTGTCCATATATCTCAAACCCCCAAGGAGCCTTATTGCTATTATAAACTGGTTTCCAATGTAATTAGAGCAGTAAAACTACATATTTTTTCATACCCGTGGTATAAACTGGGTGGTTCGAGCCTTGAATGCTGATTGGCTGGAATCCGTGGTATATGAGACCATATACCATGGGTATGACAAAACATTTATTTTTACTGCTCTAATTACATTGGAAACCAGTTTATAATAGCAATAGCCAAAATACCACGGCTAAGGGCTGTGTCCAGGCACTCCACATTGCGTCGTGGTTATGAACAGTCCTTAGCTGTGATATATTGGCCATATACCATACCTCCTCGGGCCATATTGCTTAAGTAAACCATGCTGATTATGGCTAATATGTTGTGTGTGTGTGTCTCTGTCAGGTATTTCAGTGGAGATGGTGTGTAAGCACATGGGGTGCTGTGTGAACGTCGGTAATGCCCACCAGTGTCAGTGCCAGCCTGGCTACACAGGCAGCTACTGTGACAAGACTGTGGACGAGTGCCAGTCCAACCCCTGCCGCAACGGAGCCACCTGCATGGACTACCAGGGCACATATGAGTGTATGGTAAGTTTTGTGTGTGCGTGCGTGTGCGTGTGCGTGTGCGTGTGTGTGTGTGTGTGTGAACATCTAACAATGTGTCTCTGTTCCAGTGCAAGGCTGGCTACCAGGGGGTGAACTGTGAGTATGACTTGGATGAGTGTCACTCTAACCCTTGTCGTCATGGAGGAACCTGCATCAACCTCATCAACCGCTTCTCCTGCGCCTGCCCACCTGGTACACATGGTAAGCAGATACCAGAAGATTATTTCTTGTTTTATCTATCTCTTTCGCTCTCTTGTTTTCTGGCACATTGGTTTTACTTAATGTACAACTACAACCCTGACCTCTCAACCAATGGTCTTTCCTCTCTCTTTCCCCTCTCTCTTTCCCCTCTCTCTTTCCCCTCTCTCTTTCTCCTCTCTCTTTCCCCTCTCTCTTTCTCCTCTCTCTTTCCCCTCTCTCTTTCCCCTCTCTCTTTCCCCTCTCTCTTTCCCCTCTCTCTTGCCTCTCTCTTTCCTCTCTCTCCTCTCCCCCTCTAGGTGTTCAGTGTGAGGTGAACATGGACGACTGTGCTCCCAAGCCTGGCTCCTGGGGGCCTCGCTGTCTGAACGGGGGCCAGTGTATGGATGGGGTGGGCCGCTACACCTGCTCCTGCCCCCCTGGCTTCGCTGGGGAGCACTGTGAGGGGGACGTCAATGAGTGTCTCTCTGGACCCTGTCACTCTCCTGGCAGCCTGGACTGTGTGCAGCTGGTCAACGACTACCAGTGCCGCTGTCGCCTAGGCTACACAGGTAGAGAACTACACCCCTCTGTATATGTTATAAGACACATCAACAACTGTTATCTAGCTTACCCCACACTCATGCTGTGTAACATGACATCTGTCTCTTTTTTAGGACGCCTCTGTGAGTCCATGGTGGATCTGTGCCAGTCTAAGCCGTGCCATAACAGTGGCACCTGTTCCATGAACATGAGCTCAGTGCATGGATACTCATGCACCTGTCAACCAGTAAGTCATTATAATGTTACTCTACCCTTTTACAATGTTGGTTTTCCAATTGCCAGACCGCTGTGTTTCTAATTATTCCATGTACCAGCTTGCTGATCTTTATCTCTTTATTTTGAATGGATTGGCAGCCCCATTGATATTGTATTGTGCTGTATAACATTGTATTTACCTCAAATGTAGCTATGGAGTGAGTGGCTGAGTGTCTATTCTTTCACTACTGGCTTGTTTTCCTAAATACTAACCATTCTCCTCCTTATTCTTACCTTTGCTTCAGAGGGTGAGACAACATAGTTCAGGTATGACTGAGAAACAGCAGTGTTCTAGGAAGAGACCAAACATTCTCACAGGTTTTCTGACTAGTCAACTGCAGGAATGTATGTTATGAATGTAAAACCCGGTCCACAGGTGTCTGTCCAGCCAGTCAGTTCACATGTCTGACGCCTTCTCTGTCTCATCTTTTTACTCAGAGTTTCACTGGCTTCAACTGTGGAGAGGTAGAGGGCTACAACTGTGCCCAGCTGCGTTGTCAGAACGGTGGGCACTGCCAGGATTCTCAGGGTGGTCATCTGCACTGCCGTTGCCAGCCAGGCTTCAGTGGGTCGCGCTGTGAGACCGTCCACAGCTGCCAGAACCGGCCCTGTTTGAATGGAGGCACCTGTATGAAGGACCCACACAACCCATACCAGTACAGCTGTCGCTGCCCAGCCCACTTCTCAGGCAGGCACTGTGAGAATGTCATCTTCGACCAGTCCCCCCGCACCCCCTCCTGCCCTTATGTAGAGTGTGAGCAGCGGTCCGGGGATAAGGTGTGTGACCCGCAGTGCAACAACCATGAGTGCCAGTGGGACGGAGGGGACTGTTCTCTACATTGGCGCCGGCCATGGTTCAACTGCACCGCCTCCGTGCCCTGCTGGGAGCTGTTCCGCAACGGCCGCTGTGACCACGAGTGTGACAACTCTGGCTGCCTCTTCGACAGCTTTGAGTGTCAAGAGAGCACAAAGTCCTACTGCAAGTATGTACAACAGTTGTTAACAACATAAACACATCAATACACATGTTTATTAGGTACACCCATCTAGTACCGGGTCAAACCCCCCTTTGCCACCAGAACAGCTTGAATTCTTCAGGGCATGGAAATGTTGCTCAATTGGTATCAAGGAACCTTAACGTGTGTCAGGAAAACATTCCCCAAACCATTACACCACCGCCACCAGCCTGTACTGTTGACACCAGGTGGGATGGGGCCATGGACTCATGCTGCTTACGCCAAATCCTGACTCATCAGCCATCAGCATGACGCAACAAGAACTGGGATTCATCGGACCAGGCAGTGTTTTTCCACTCCTCAATTGTCCAGTGTTGTTGATCACCCGTTTTGCCCATTCTAACGTTCAATCGAACAGTAACTGAATGTCTTGATGCCTGTCTGCTTTATATAACAAGCCACGGCCAAGTGACTCACTGGCTGTAGGAGCGAGCCATTATTGTGAACCTAATAAACTGGCCACTGAGTGTATATGTCTTATTAAGAGATTATTAAGATTATAACAAGAAAATGTATACAATAAATTCAGATTTAAATGCTTTTTAACCCATAGGAACTCCTAGTGTCTTCTAAATTCCCTAACCCCTCCCTCTCCCCTTTCCTATCTACAGGTATGATGACTACTGTGCGGACCACTATGCCAACAAGATCTGTGACAAGAGCTGTAACACAGAGGCATGTGGCTGGGATGGCCTGGACTGCTCTGAGGACACCCCTGCCAAGGTGGTTGACGGCACGCTGGTGATCGTAGTGTTACTGCAGCCTGAGGAGCTGCTGGGAGACGTAAGAGGCTTCCTGCGCTCCCTGGGAACCCTGCTGCACACCAACCTCCGTGTCAAGATGGACGCCCAGCAGAAACTCATGGTGTATCCTTACTATGGCCTGGAGCACGACAACGCCATTGAAGGACAGTCTGCTACAATGAAACGTAGAGGCAAACGGGAGCTGGACAAGGAGGTTATCGGGTAAGGAGATGTCTTTATCCTGACTGTCTCTCTCTCTTTCACTGCTAGATAAGATTACGTGTGTATAGTCCTCCATGTTGTGAAGTAAGCCTGTGTGTGTTTGTTGCAGGTCTAAGGTTTACCTGGAGATCGATAACCGAGAGTGTGCTGAGAGCTCCATGGACTGTTTCTCCAGCACAGAGCTGGCTGCATCTTTCATAGCTGCAGAGTACCTGAAGTCTGCGCTGCCCTACCCTGTGGTCTCTGTCGACAGTAAGTCCCTCTACTTTTTCCCATTGTGACACCTCTAAACCACCCTAATGGTAATGTTACATCAGCACACACTTCATTATCTTTGACTACAGACCTGATTAAACTTACTTATCATGTTCTTTGGTAAAAATTGACACTTTGCTCCGTTACTCATGCTCTGAATGCAGAGCCCATTTCAGATAGCGTCACCTAGTTAAGAGCTCCATGTCTCCTCCTCCAGGTGACCATATGGACCCCCAGAAGCCCCCCTTCATGCTGTACCTGGCTGTGGGAGCAGCTGTCATCATCCTGCTCATCCTGGTGCTGGGTGTGCTGGCCGCCAAGAGGAAACGCAAACACGGCATCCTCTGGCTCCCCGATGGCTTCTTGGCCAAGAAAGACGACAAGAGGAGAGAGCCCCTGGGCCAGGACGACTTCGGCATGAAGTGAGTGTAGAAAAGACAGAGGTTGTGTCCGAAATGGCACCCTATTCCCTGTACAGTGCACTACTTTTGACCAGGGCCTGCGTATGGTCTATATATACAGTGCATTCGAAAAGTATTCAGACCCCTTGAATTTTTCCACATTCTGTTACTTTACAGCCTTATTTTAAAATGTATTAAATTTGTTTTTTCCTCATCAATCTACACACAATACCCCATACATTTTAGCATATTTGTATATTTAAAAAGAAAAATGAAATCACATTTACTTAAGTATTCAGACCCTTCACTTCATTGAAGCACCTTTGGCAGCGATTACAGCCTCAAGTCTTCTTGGGTAAGCTTGGCATACTTGTATTTGGGGAATTTCTCCCATTATTCTCTGCAGATCCTCTCAAGCTCTGTCAGGTTGGATGGGGAGCGTCGCTGCACAGCTATTTTCAGGTCTTTCCAGAGATGTTCGATCGGGTTCAAGTCCGGGCTCTGGTTGGACCACTCAAGGACATGTTGTTTTGGTTGTGTGCTTAGGGTTGTTAAAAAAATGTATTGAACCATTATTTAACTAGGCAAGTCAGTTAAGAACAAATTCTTATTTACATTGACGGCCTAACAAAAGGCCTGTTGGATGGTGAACCTTTGCCCCAGTCTGAGGTCCTGAGTGCTCAGGAGCAGGTTTTCATCAAGGATCTCTCTGTACTTTACGCCGTTCGTCTTTCCCTTGATCCTGACTAGTCTCCCAGTCCCTGCCGCTGAAAAGCATCTCCATAGCATGATGCCAGGTTTCAACCAGACGTGACGCTTTAAGTTCAAATAGTTAAATCTTGGTTTCATCAGACCAGAGAATCTTGTTTCTCATGGTCTGAGAGTCCTTCAGGTGCCTTTTGGCAAAACTCCAAGCGGACTGTCATGTTACTGAGGAGTGGCTTCCGTCTGGCCACTCTACCATAAAGGCCTGATTGGTGGTGTGCTGCAGAGATGGTTGTCCTTCTGGAAGGTTTCCCATCTCCACAGAGGAACCCTGAAGCTCTGTCAGAGTGACCATCGGGTTCTTGGTCACCTCCCTGACCAAGGCCCTTCTCCCCCAATTGCTCAGTATGGCCGGGTGGCCAGCTCTAGGAAGGTTCTTGGTGGTTCCAAACTTCTTCCATTTAAGAATGATGGAGGCCACTGTGTTCTTGGGGACCTTCAATGCTGCAGACATGTTTTGGTACCCTTCCCCAGATCTGTCCCTCGACACAATCCTGTCTCGGAGATCTACGGACAATACCTTCGACCTCATGGCTTGGTTTTTGATTTGACATGCATTGTCAACTGTGGGACCTTATATAGACAGGTGGGTGCCTTTCTAATCATGTCTAATCATGATGGATTCATGGTGGACTCCAATAAATTTCAATTTCAAGTCTCATAGCAAAGGGTCCGAATACTTATGTAAATAAGGTATTCCTGTTTTGGTTTTGCAACAAATTAAAAAAAAATTGTTTTCGCTTTGTCATTATGGGGTATTGTGTGTAGACTAATAGGATAATATATATATATTTTTAATCCATTTTAGAATAAGGCTGTAATGTAACAAAATGTGGAAAAAGTAAAGGGGTCTGAATACTTTCCGAATGCACTGTATATACTGAACTAAATATAAACGCAACATACGACAATTTCAAAGATTTTACTGAGTTACAGTTCATATAAGGAAATCAGTCAATTGAAATAAATTCAATAGGCCCTAATCTATTGATTTCACATGACTCTGTATACAGATAGTCGCCGGCAGGGTAGCGGCAGGGTAGCCTAGTGGATAGAGCGTTGGACTAGCAGGTTGCAAGTTCAAATCTCCGAGCTGACAAGGTACAAATCTGTCGTTTTGCCCCTGAACAAGGCAGTTAATTCACTGTTCCTAGGCCTTCATTGAAAATAAGAATTTGTTCTGAACTGAATTTTCATAGTTAAATAAAGGTAAAATAAATTTAAAAAATAAACAAAATATGCATCTGTTGGTCATAGATACCCTTTAAAAAAAGTGGGGGTGTGGATCAGAAAACCAGTAAGTATCTGGTGTGACCACCGTTTGCCTCATGTAGTGCGACACATCTCCTTCATATAGAGTTGATCAGGCTGATGATTGTGGCACGTGGAATGTTGACCTACTTCTCTTCAATGGCTGTGCTAAGTTGCTGGATATTGGCGGGAACTGAAACACTGTCGTACACGTCAATCCAGAGCATCCCAAACATGCACATTGGGTGACATCTCTGGTGAGTACGCAGGCCATGGAAGAACTGGGACATTTTCAGCTTACAGGAATTGTGTTCAGATCCTTGTGACATAGATCTGTGCATTATCATGCTGAAACATGAGGTGATGGCGGTGGATGAATGGCACAACAATGGTCCTCAGGATCTCGTCATGGTTTCTCTGTGCATTCAAATTGCCATCAATAAAATGCAATCATGTTCGATGTCCATAACTTTTATTTCAGCTCATGAAACATGAGACCAGCAACTTCACATGTTGTGCTTTTTTTGTTTATATTACATTTCGGCACTATACTGGGAATGAAGACAAATAGTGTACCTCCATACAATACCGTATGTTCAAACTGGTACTGAACTGAGAAAAATGTTTGACCAATGTACCATAATGTAGAGCCTCATTCTCCTGATCCACACCCTGTCCTCTTCTTCCTCTCCTCCCTGCAGGAACTTCAAGACCCAGGATGGAGGGATGATGGACGGAGGCCAGAGATGGATGGAAGAGGAGGCTCCGCCCAAGAAACCAAGGGTGAGAATGAGAAAGGAGAGAGACATTTTGGGTCAGAAGGCTCACCAGTTGCATACCAGCATGATGTATTCAGTTAGTATCTCAACATCTCCTCTCCCCCAGACTGAGGACAAGCCCCTGCTGCCACTGGGTGTGGATGGAGGAGTGGACCGACGGGAGTGGACTTTACAACACCACAAGGCTGCTGACATCTCTCTCACTCCACCACAGGCTGATCTGGAAGCAGACTGCCTTGATGTCAATGTCAAAGGACCAGGTAGAGTTTAAGGTTGATTAGGATTGTTGTCAATCAAGTATAAGGATACCTGACTGATTGCCCTTGGTGTAACTGTATAATTTGTTACTCTGAACCAAATTGGAAAATTCTCTTCCAGATGGCTTTACCCCCCTGATGCTGGCTTCTCTACGAAACGGAGGGGCGTCTGATTGCGGCCTGCAGGCAGAGGAGGAAGAGGAGAGTGGGGGAGATGAGCCGGGACCCAACGTCATCTCAGACCTCATCACCCAGGGTGCAACACTCATAGCCCAGACAGATCGCACCGGTGAGACGGCACTCCACCTGGCTGCTCGCTACGCCCGGGCCGATGCCGCCAAAAGGCTGCTGGATGCTGGGGCAGATGCCAATGCTCACGACAACATGGGTCGCACACCTCTCCACGCTGCTGTGGCAGCCGATGCCCAGGGAGTGTTCCAGGTAAGAGGCTTGAAAGACACTCTTATTAGAGCAGTAGATTAACTAGTGCTGGTACTGTGCTCGCATGGGCAAAGGTTGAAAAATCATATTGAGCTTATTGAGTTAACACTCTGTTCCGTTCTCAGATCCTGATCCGTAACCGGGCCACCGAGTTGGATGCCAGGATGAACGATGGCACCACACCTCTGATCCTGGCTGCCAGGCTGGCTGTGGAGGGCATGGTGGAGGAACTGGTCCACTGCCACGCGGACATCAATGCTGTCGACGACCACGGTGAGCCCTGGCATTGTTTTTACATGTATATTGTATATCAAGGGTCTCTAACAGGTTGATCGTGAGCTACCAGTAGTTCGCAGCCCACCTATGAGTAGCTCGGGGAAAAAATCTCAAAGTACATGGAATTTTTCACGTGCTCCACCTCAAACTATCATCAACAAATCACACAAGTATCAGACACCGCAGGGTCCCAGCTACTATCTAATCAATGCAACACTGACATTATCCCACCCCTGGTTAGCCACTATTGGCTTAAATAGCCAAATCTAACACAATATCTGCCAATTAGTTTCCAGCAATATTGCCCCTGTCTGTCTGTCTGTGTGTTGTGTGCTTTTGTCTATCACTCCGTGTGTAGCCAGTTGATGTGACAACTATCTTGTGGGTTGACCGAAATACTTTCCCCAAATCCTCAATTAAAAGTTAGCTGCAAAGTAGGCTTACCAGGCTTAAGTATATATTTTGTATCTATTGTTATTTGCTAACTTTGCAATGAAATTAGCATCGGCAGTACAGAACCATCGCTAGACCGGCACATTAGATGGAACATTCCTCACTCGTTAGATGTGCAATTAAAGGGGAAATAAATCAAAATATTTAAATGTGTTAGTTTTCTTTCAGACCCCAAAACGTGTCTTCCGGTGTGATTTAAGCATTGACATGGACTCAGAACATCCAATTTCATTGTTTCTCAATGAACAATTGTAATTTTGAGTGAAAAACGAACTAAATCTCAAACCAGGAAAAATAAAACTGAGAACATAATTTGGGAAAATATGAAACTGCATTTGGGAAAAAATACCAGATTTGATAGGGTCCCCTATGGGCCCATTATTTTACCAGGTATATTGGCAGAAAACATAGTGCACTACTTTCTATTGTATACTAAGGACCTGGGGAAGAGTTGTAGGGGAGAAGAGAAGAATGTGCCAAATTGAAAGCTTAAAAAAAATGTTGCTCTCATGCTAGAAAAGGTTGTAAAGACCCCTGTATGTTTTTACATTATTTTATACAGTTAATCACATTGGGATGAGAGACTTGTCCTAAACTGAGACTAACTGTTCAGTAATACTATACATAGGAAATCATAGGAAATTCTCACTGAGTGGTGCCATACAGAGCAAGAAATAGGGAAACGAATGGGAATGGAGTACAATTACCATTATAGTACGATTAGAGCTGGGTCTTTAGTTTGCGTTGCGGTTTTGTCATTTGCATTTCCGTCATGCTATTGCTCAAGAACCATAACAGAGCAATTTTGCATATTTGTCTCAATGACCAGTATTCTTTCTCTCTCTCTCTCTCTCTCTCTCTCTCTCTCTCTCTCTCTCTCTCTCTCTCTCTCTCTTTCTCTCTTTCTCTCACTTTCTCTCTCTCTCTCTTTCTTTCTCTCTCAGGTAAGTCTGCCCTGCACTGGGCAGCTGCTGTGAACAATGTGGAGGCCACCCTAGTGCTGCTGAAGAATGGAGCCAACAGAGACATGCAGGACAACAAGGTTTGTATTTCACATCCCCGTCCTGTTTTGCACGAGTTTTCCTACCTCAAACGTAGCTTTTATGTCAAGCTTTGTCCCATATTCTATCACTTTAGTATCATTTTTTATTAGCTTTGCACATTTACATGTCTTCATGGGTTGTTTTGCCTGTTGTGTTCATCCAGGAGGAGACCCCATTGTTCCTGGCAGCGAGAGAGGGTAGTTTTGAGGCGGCCCAGGTTCTGCTGGACCACTACTCTAATAGGGACATCACAGACCACCTGGACCGGCTGCCCCGTGACACCGCACAGGAGCGCATGCATCACGACATTGTACGTCTGCTCGATCAGTACAACCTGGTCCACAGCCCTCACAACGGCCCCAACCACATGGGCGGGGGAGTGGGACACTCCCGGGTCTGTGGGGGCAACGGAGCGGGCTACATGGGCATGCGGCCCGGGCCCCAGGGCAAGAAGAGCAGGCGGGGAGGGGGGAAGGTTGGAGGTTCGGGCGGGGGTACAGCCAAAGAGCTGAAAGACATGAAGGCTAAGCGGAGGAAGAAGCCAACAGGAGGAGAAGGGCCTGCAGTGGGAGCTGTTGGAGGAGCCAATGGCAACGGCACTAAAGCTGCAGGAGGGCTGTCAGAGAGCTCAGTCACCATGTCTCCTGTGGACTCCCTGGAGTCTCCACACTCGTACACAGGAGATGCTGCCGTGGCATCCAACACGGCCAACTCTCCTCCTCTCCTGAGCAGCCCCTCCTCTAGGCCCCTGCTGCCTCCCGTCAGCCACATGCTGGGCCAACAGCAGAGCTGGCTGGGTTTGAAGCATGGATACGGCGGCCACATGTTCAGCCTCCTCCCCCAGCAGATGGGTAACGGCCATTCTGGTATTTCCCAGCACCACGGCCAAGGCCTGCTCACCCCCATGAATGTCACCATGAGCCGCGAGCAACTGCCTCCCATCGTTACCTTCCAGATGATGGCACCCGGGGGCGGGCAGGCCCTGCTGAAGCAGCCCCAGCCTGGGCAGGTGCAGTCACAGGGGCAAAACCAGGGCCAGCCCCGCTCTCAACAGGGTCCTACTCACCTGCACTGCACCCAGGGCATGATGTACCAGATGCCCGGCGTGGGCCTCCAGCACAGCCTGTCCCACAGCCTCCCCCACTCTCACAGCCTGGCCCACAGCCACGGCATGGTGCATGATGGCCAGTCCCGCCAGCAGCTCCCTCCATATCAGGCTATCCAGAGCCCCGTGGATAAGTACCCCACCCCTCCCTCTCAGCACAGCTACGCCACCGCTGGCTCGGAGGGCACCACCCCGGGGCACCCGGCTCACCCGCCCAGTGAGCACCCGTACCTCACCCCCTCCCCCGAGTCCCCTGACCCCTGGTCCTCCTCCTCCCCCCACTCCAACTCAGACTGGTCTGACGTCACCACCAGCCCCACCCCCCTGGGGAACCCCCATGCACTGCCGCCTCCCCGCCACACACATATTCCAGAGCAGCCGCAGTCCCAGCAGACACAACAGAACCCCCAGCAGCATCAGCATGGCAACATGCAGGTGTTTGTATAAATGAGGACTCTCTTAAAGCGCCCAACTCTTAAACATGTTGTTGATCTTTGTAGTTAAACTACAACACTTAAACTCTTATCCGTCACTTCTTTCATAATTTGTTTTTGTCTTATCGTCTCTCTGGTTACAGTAATCACTTTTACACTTCATTGTTACATGCTTTTCTTCCATTGTGCACTTAAAGATAGAGTGTATAGTCTGGTTTGAGCATTGCTAACTAAAACCAAAAACTGTTTTGAGTACCTTGGACAGTTTGAAAGTGACTGATCATCAGAAATCAAATAAGGAACCAGAGCCAAACAGTTATCATGTCATGTAAGGAAAATGGACTGTTCAAGAAGGCACCCAGACAGAATCGACATTGGATATTCTTAATTTGGCTTAATCTGCTTCTTTTTGTCATCCCTTTTGGGCCGTTTCTTTTGGCTGAGCCTTATTTTTGACATTTTTGAAGGACATATTTGCTCATTTAACATTTTATCGTTTTCATTCACTTTGTTTTATGTAGACCTGCCAATGACATACTAATGTTTCTTTGAAAATGAACTCTACTTTTTATATGATGGGTCCGTTCACTTATGTTAAGTTGTGTTCTTTAAGTAAAAACGTAGGATTTGTATTCTGGAATGTTTCTTAGTAGGATGTGGTGAGGCTATTTTGAGGGGCTGTCGTCGTGTGCTTAGAAAGATACACACAAGCTAAAAACATAGATACATCTCTTCAATATTTGGTTCTAAGCTAAACTGTGGTGTAAATAGTTGTCATATAAGTCACTGTATTCTTTTTCATTCTTGCTTCTGTTACAGTGTAGCCTCTGTACTCCCCCACACCCTGGGAGGGATGTTAGTAAGTTGTGGCTGTGGTGTTTCTGTGTCAGGAGAATCTGTGTTACTGAAGAGTTTAACATTTATGGTACGTTTATGGATACAAAATAATATATGGTGACTGATGAAATACCAGATGAAAGAGAAAGGCATAATTGGATGTTGCACTATGTCTCTCTATAGATGGTCTTTCACCATAGGGGTTTCACTATGGTGTGTACAATACGATGAATATGCTTGACACCACCAAGCCAACCACCTTAGTAAGTCACCACTGTTAAAGAACAAGGTTTGACTATGATACCTGTTACTTTTAAAGCTGTTATTACTGTTCTATTTTACATTCATATTGTTATATATTATCACTTCTCTCAACAGTTTGACTGGTTCTGAAGTTGTACTTTTTTTGTTTGATATGGCAGTTGCTTTTTCCCCAAAATCATTTAATCACCTTTTTGCTTAATTACAATCAGTGTATTGGTGCACCTTCTTTAATTGTTTTGTGATTCATAAGCCAAGTCTGAATATGTTTAAGATATTTGTTTTGTAATGAGTATTTTTGTTTTCGTAATGTTTCTCATATGAGCACAGCCTTATGTGACCACAGACAATCATTGATTGTTTCTATTTTGCACCGTTAAATGGAACATCAATGTCTCCAAGACCAAATTTACTTGTTAGCCAAAAACTCATTGCAATTCATTGTAGATCCACAACATTGTTCACAGTTTAAAATGTTGATTGGAAATGTTGCATTTGGACGTATTGTCTAATCGAAGTAGATTATTGCCACAATGTATTCTAGATTCATGTATTTTGACAGAGCAAGATCCAAATACACACACTCACACCTGACAAGGTGATTTGCAGTCAATCATTATAAGTCTGTTATGATAAGGTATATTGTTTTGTGAAAAGTGCCTCTATGAGCAAACCACAAACCAAAGTCATTTCCCGTTCCCCATCTCTGGCACTTAATATCCTCCACTACAAATGACTTCCAATGTGCTATCTCTGGGTCCAGGCCTTTTGGCTCATTGGACCATCAATCCACGTGATCAAATCATCAGAGCTCATGGAGCATGGTATTTACACGTAAATGCCTCATTATTCAAGGCTATTTTTTACATGCTGTATATAAACAATTTTTGTATGTTTATTGTTCTTTATTTTTCTGTTAACCATATACATGTTATATGAATGAAGTAGTTTCCCCTCATGTTTGTATAATGTAGAAGGTGCCTGTTTATAAAGAACAAAACCTATCTAATTGAAATAAACCAAACAAATGATCAAGTGCATATTATATACATAAATAAAGTCCGACTTTTCAGATCCATCTGCCTATTGTGCATGTGTCATTCATTCATGGTTATTCTAAGGAATTTTTTAAAGAAATGAAAACAAATACAACGGTTTAATTACAACAAATTGTGCTCTGTATTACACTGAACAAATTCAGTGATAAAGCAATCAAAGCAAAGCATTGATATTATGCTGCTTGGCAGACAATTTTATCCAAAGTGACTTACACAGTTTAAATGTATGCACTCGCTGTACTGTATGTGATCTCTGGGGGGATTGAAGCCATAACTTTACCAATGGAGCCAGGAGGAACACGCAGGATGTAAACCATAGTTGCCTCAAACCACATTTCATGTGACCTTACTTGCCAGTATGAGCATACTTGAATGATGCCTAGACAGAAATCTTACATATGGTAAAGAGCCGATTCATCTAAAACTCACAAACAATGCCACCACAGTTTGCAGCAGAAACCTGTCCACCGGATAGAGATATAATTAATTTTATTTCTATGGTCAACCCATCCAGCAGACGGCAGTAGAGAGCGGGCTGAAGGTTAGTTCTTGGTGTTCTGAGCAGATGAGGAAGCAAAAATACTGTACAAGGAAGTAAAATCATACGAAATGCTTTTGACTTAGCTATGTCGTTGCAACTTTAGAATATATACTGTCATAACGCAGACAACAATTATGGCATTATGGACAACAACATCGGTATGAAGGGGCAATGGTAGAATCCCGTTGCTGTTAGCCAGCCTGGGTCAATGGACGCGAGGACTTGAACTGTGGATAAGTTACCTGGCTAGCTACTAACAGACAGCTGAGCTCATTAGCTAGCGCTATAGCTCTCGCTTGAAGAATTACGGCTCAAGTTCAACAACTTTTGTATTACCTAGCTAGCTTTCCAGTGCTACCAGGTAGGTCTACTAGTCTTGCACTATCAAACTGTATGAGATTGGGTCAGTGTCTCGAGCGTAACGTTATCTTGCCTGCTTCCTTGTTGATGAATGATTAGACACCTGCGCTAGCTAGCTAGCCAACTTTCTTGGAATGTGTCACTTGCTTTGACTGTAATCAAACTGAATTAAAAGTTGAAGTATTAAGTTGATCATTGAATGGTTAGCTTTCTGTCATTTGTTCAATGTAGCCTGACTTGTTTTGTCTAATCCTCATTGAAAGGGATTCTCCAATCATGAGAAGGTCCAAACGCACCTCTCACACTACAAATGAAAGGTAGTTCGTCTTTGATGGACAAGGAAACTGTCAGTATGGCATTTGCTGGTGCCCCTGATCTTGTGGACAAAGAGAGGATTGTGTGTTGCTGTTTGTTAGCCAGCAGGCGGAGGCCAGCTTGGCTGATGGGCTACAGTGTCAGTGTGAGCAAATGTTTCTTCACAACCACTGAAGCTTGTCTCCAGTGCCAGACCACAGGAGCAAGAGTTGCAGCCATTTGACCCATCGGTCCTTCCTTTGAATGTTTTAAGACTGTCCCCTCTCCCTGCAGACTGACTCCCGCCTGTCCCCAACATGGCATCCTCCAGGCTGAAGTACCTGTCTCTGGGGGTGTTAGTGTTCCAGACCACCTCTCTGGTGCTGACCATGCGCTACTCCCGCACCCTGCAGGGGGACGGTCACCGCTACCTGGCCTCCTCGGCTGTGGTGGTGGCTGAGTTCATGAAGATCATTACCTGTTTGCTGCTCGTCTTCAAGGAGCACAGTGAGTGGTCTGGATAGAGCTGTCTACTTCCCATCTGCAGTATAGGAAAATAAGACTTTGTGTTTATGTATAAATTTAGGCCTAGAGGAAGACGCATGGAAGGGTTATGCAAGTTATATCTCGGTATCTAACTTTCCCTCTATCTACACCTCTCTCCTGTATGGCACAGGCTACAGTGTTCGGGCTCTGAGCAGTATTCTGAGGCAGGAGATAGCCCACAAACCTATAGAGACCCTGAAGCTGGCCATTCCTTCTGGGATCTACACCCTACAGAACAACCTGCTCTACGTGGCTCTGTCTAACCTAGATGCTGCCACCTACCAGGTAGAACAGAATGTTATGGAGTGTGTTTTTCTCACCATCTCTACACACAATGCTCCATAATGACAAAGTGAAAACCTGTTTTAGACATTTTTGCAAATGTATTGAAAATGAAATGCACAAATACCTCATTTACATAAGTATTCACACCATGAGTCAATACATGTTAGAATAACCTTTGGCAGTGATTATAGCTGTGACTCTTTCTGGGTAAGACTAAGAGCTCCTGGATTGTACAATATATTCAAGGTCTGTCAAGTTGGTTGTTCATCATTACTAGACAGCCATTTTCACGTCTTGCCATAGATTTTCAAGACGATTTAAGTCAAAACTGTAACTAGGCCACTAAGGAACATTCAATGTCGTCTTGGTAAGCTACTCCAGTGTATATTTGTTCTTGTGTTTTAGGTTATTGTCCTACTGAAAGGTGAATTTCTATCACATTGTCTGTTGGAAAACAGACTGAACCAGGTTTTCCTCTAGTATTTTGCCTGTACTTAGCTCTATCCCATTTCTTTTTATCTGAAAAAAACTCCCTAGTCCTTGCCAATTACAAGCACACCCATAACATGCAGCCTAGTCTCATAGACTATACATAACATAGAAATTGTAAATCCAGAACGGTCAAATTAGTATGATATGTTACATTTGGTATGGTTAACTAAGACATATGCTAACTTAAGGCAAAAACGAAAGGACTGGAACATCTAGCAAACTAAAGGTTGCGTGTTCAAGTCTCATCACGGACAACTTTAGCAACTTATTAACTACTTACTACTTTTTAGCTACAGCTTTGATTTCCCTTTGCTTGAATTCCGTCCCCAAAAAATACTCACTAAGTACATTTCAGGTCTGCTGAGTGCAAACTTGAACGTTGTGAAAATTCTGTGCAACTTCCAGCACACAGAGGCTGTACCTGCTTTTAAGTTAGATTTAACAGTGGCCAAGAATGCTAATGTGGCTATTTGATCATAATGTTGGCCTACCATAAAAAGCAATAGAGAAAATGCATCTCATAACATTTTTATATAGAAATAGCTGTTCTATCATTCAGCCTACAGTAGCAGCCAATGTGTGGTGTTCAATGTAGGCCTACATTCCATGAGACATTTGAAAGAAACATGCAGGGCTTGACATTAACCTGTTTATCCACTTGACCTTCAGACAAGGAGGTGACTGAAAATATTGTTATTTGGTGCAAGAACCCACTTTACAAAGTAAAACGCATTATTACAGACAATCAGACACATTTTGCTACCTATTTACACTTTGGGGGAAAATCGTGCCCAATTTAAACGGCCTCGTACTCTATTCTTGCTCGTACAATATGCATATTATTATTACTATTGGATAGAAAACACTCTCTAGTTTCTAAAACCGTTTGAATTTTGTCTGTGAGTAAAACAGAACTCATTTGGCAGCACACTTTCTGACCAGGAAGTGGAAAGTCTGAAAATTATGCTCTGTTCAAGGGCCTGCCTATAAATGGGGATGATACGTATGAGTATACATGCACGTCATACACCTTCCCCTAGATGTCAAGAGGAAGTGAGAGAAGAAATGAAGTGTTTATCTTGGTCTGAGGTGGAATATATCCTCTTGGCACGACGAGTCATCCATTTCCTGTTTTCTGGAAAGCGCGCAGATGGACCTGGAATTGCCTTCTGAAAAGCCGTCGTTATAGGCGACTACTATCTCCGGCTTTGATTTTATTTGATACATGTCACAATATCATCGTAAAGTATGTTTTTTCAATATAGTTTTATTAGATTTTTGAAATTTATTCGGTACGTTAGGCGTGTTGCGTTGTGTGCCTTTGTTCAGAAAGGAGAGCTTTGCGCCACTTGGCCAGTGTGCTTGCTAATTCAAGAGGGAAAAACAATGTTCTAAATCCAAACAACGACTGTTCTGGACAAAGGACCCCTTGTCCAACATTCTGATGGAAGATCACCAAAAGTAAGAAACATTTTATGATGCTATTTCATATATCTGTCAAACTGTATACTAGTAGTTTTGCGCCCAGGTTTTGGCCACTCTCTCGCTATAACATAAGCCTTATGTCGTAATGAAGATATTTTTTGAATTCTAACACTGCGATTGCATTAAGAACTAATGGATCTATCATTTCCTATACAACATGCATTTTTTTGTAATGTTTATGAATAGCTATTTGGTCAGAATAGGTCAGAGTCTAATAGAAATATCTGCACATTCTGGGAAAAGGAAGCTACGTTAGCATAATGGATAACCACTGATTTCAGCTCTAAATATGCACATTTTTGAACAAAACATAAGTGTATGTATAACCTGATGTTATAGGACTGTCATCTGAGGAAGGTTAGTGAAAATTAATATCTTTTGCTGGTTTATTCGCTAACGCTAACGTGCCTATTGCTATCGCGCCTTGATGAATGAATGCGGTTGTGTGGTAGGCTATTGTAGTAAGCTAATATAATGCTATATTGTGTTTTCGCTGTAAAACACTTAAAAAATCTGAAATATTGGCTGGATTCACAAGATGCTTGTCTTTCATTTGCTGTACACAATGCATTTTTCAGAAATGTTTTATGATGAGTATTTAGGTATTCCACGTTGGTCTCTATAATTACTCTGGCTGCTTCGGTGCTATTTTTGACGTTAGCTGTGATGGTAGCTGCAATGTAAAACTGATTTATGCCTCAAATATGCACATTTTTCGAACAAAACATATATTTATTGTGTAACATGTTATAAGACTGTCATCTGATGAAGTTGTTTCTTGGTTAGTTTGGTTGGTTCTTGGTTAGTTAGGTTGGCTTTGTGCATGCTACCTGTGCTGTGAAAAATGTCTGTCCTTCTTTGTATTTGGTGGTGAGCTAACATAAATATATGTGCTGTTTTCGCTGTAAAACATTTAAAAAATCGGACATGTTGACTGCATTCACAAGATGTGTATCTTTCATTTGCTGTATTGGACTTGTTAAATAACTTCTTGCAACTATAGGGGGTGCTGTTTCGCATTAGCATAATTTCCTCTACACATTAAACGGCTTCCTACTCAATTCTTGCTCGTACAATATGCATATTATTACTTTTATTGGATAGAAAACACTCTAGTTTCTATAGCCGTTGGAATTTTGTCTCTGAGTGAAACAGAACTCAATCTACAGCACTTTTCATGATAGGGAGTCAGATTTCAGACATCTTGGCACCTGGTCTGGAGTCAGTTTAAAGGTCCGTGTAAACGCTATGGAGAAACAGACACTAATTACGTCTTCCCCTGGATGTCAGTGCGTGATAACGATTTGAATGGTGTCGATTGCGCAATCAGTCCCTCTATAAACCACCAAATACCGGAAGTAGCTTCCCTTTGCTGCCTGCGTCTTGCGCGAGAAGGACATCGGACTCGCCTCCTTCCGACCTGTTGTTTAGCCAGTAATATTTCTCTGGTCATGTTTTTACCCGTTATAGGTGTTAACAGCATCATAAGGTAGTTAATTTGAACCGTTTTATAGCAATTTAGATCCGTTTAGTGCGATTTTGAGGCATTGCTTTGTTATGCACTTTCAAGCACCGGGCACGTTTCGGGGTCCCGGTCGAACGTTAGTGGGCATTTCGACGGACAGAGGACATCTTTCGACCAAATGAAGATTAGACCCAAGAAAGGATATATTGCCCAAGATACTGATGGAAGATCACCTCATAGTAAGAAATATTTAAGATGATAAATCGTTGTTCTGTAGAAAAATGTTAAACGCACGTTCCGCCATCTTGTTTGCTATAGCTTCGCGTGGCGAACCCTGTATTGCACAGTAAGGATAATTTTAGAAATGTAATTCCGCGATTGCATAAAGAACTAATTTGTCTTTTGATAGCTGTCCAACTTATATTTTTTTAGTCAAGTTTATGAATAGATATCCATGAGACAAGATCACTGTGAAAGAGGGCGACCGACATTTTCAGGCTAGTTTTGCTAGTATTGTCATTGTATAACCACGTTTTTTTATGGCTAAATATGCACATTTTCGAACAAACTCTAGATGTATGTTGTAATATGATGTTACAGGAGTGTCATCGGAAGAATTCTGAGAAGGTTAGTGAAAAAATTTAAATATTTTGGCGATAATTACGTTATCGCTCTCTTTGGCTTGAATCAATGCTCTGGTAACGTTTGCACATGTGGTATGCTAATATAACGATTTATTGTGTTTTCGCTGTAAAACACTTAGAACATCTGAAATATTGTCTGAATTCACAAGATCTGTGTCTTTCCATTGCTATGTGCTGTGTATTTTTAAGAAATGTTTTATGATGAGTAAATTGGTAAAACACGTTGCTCTCTGTAGTAATTCTAGTCGCTTTGGTGAGATTTGTGATGGTGGCTGCAATGGCAAACTATGATTTATACCTGAAATATGCAAATTTTTCTAACAAAACCTATCCTATACAATAAATATGTTATCAGACTGTCATCTGATGAGGTTTTTTCTTGGTTAGTGGCTATCAATATCTTAGTTTAGCCGAATTGGTGATAGCTACTGGTGGAGAGAAAAAATGGTGGACAAAGAAAATTGTTGTCTTTTGCTAACGTGGTTAGCTAATAGATTTACATATTGTGTCTTCCCTGTAAAACATTTTAAAAATCAGAGATGATGGCTTGAATCACAAGATCTGTATCTTTCATTTGGTGTCTTGGACTTGTGATTGAATGATATTTAGATGCTACTATTTAATTGTGATAGCGATGCTAATCAGTGTGTGGGGGGGGGGGGGGGGGGGGTGCTCCCGGACCCGGGGTAGAGGCTCGTGAAAGGTTAATGTGTGAAAGTTAAATAATTCTAAAAAATATTTTTTGAATTTCGCGCTCTGCCTTTTCAGTGGAATGTGGGAGGAGTTCCGCTAGCGGAACACCTGGGCCAGACAGGTTAAGGCAAAAAAAATAGCTCTTTATCTGACTTGCTTTTCAAAGATGTCTAGAAATGTACATATTTTGTGCTCTTGTAGGAAGCAATCACCCCCCTATTGCTAACTACAAATGATCTGTAACTGGGCTAATAACTCACTAAATAGCTAAATATATTAATAGAACGTGGCTACATGCAGCTCTCTGATCTCAAAACAGGCAGCATCTACTCAAGACTGCTCATGCTGTAAATACAGTCCAGTTCAAAGTAAATGGCACAGATCCATATATAACAATGGTCTATTTGCATATATCTGCTGCGCTGATTGTTTATGCTGCACTGGTCTGTGTAGAATATGTCAATGCATATGGAATCTTACTCCCATGCATTCTGCCTACAACAAAATCTTGTGCATAGTTAGTTTTGTTTTGGTATGTTGCATTTGAAAGTGGCTAATATTGCATTTTCGATGACAATTGCTGCAGTAAAGGGAAACGTTGATAGTGTTAACAGGGAAAACGCTCAGAAAAGTGCTACCAACGTTTTCTGAGTCAAGATCACTTTTTGAGTCAAAATGCAAGCCGAGATCTAGCCTATCCAATATTAACCAATTACAAACAGTACTGTAACAATTAGGTTGTTGTAGTAAGCTATAGGCCCAATACATTATCACCGCATATTGGCTTTGCTTGAATTGCCCTACCAATGCATTGTTGTTTGGGCCATTTTTTTAAATTATATTTCGAAATTTGAGGTAGGTTATATGATCACACTGGCATTAGATCTGTTGCTGTATTACTTGTGAGGCACAGCTGAGTGCGCATACATTAAAAAAAAAAGCTTTTCATTTGTATTTTGCTGGTGCCTGCATCTAATGGTCAGTCTAATGGGAGAGAGCAGCAGACTGAGGGTCCGCCTCAACTTACTTCCGCTCTCCCTTACCAAAAAGGGACGCCGTCTTCCAGCTGATGGCGAAACTCAAGTCGCATCTCATTATTTCTGCCTCATGCACAAATTCATGTTACGCCTATGAACAGGGAAAGGGAAATATTCTTCGACATAAAAAAAAAAACAAGAAGCTAATAATAACAACAACGTAAGCCGATAGACTTTCCTACTTATTTACATTGCATTCGGAAAGTATTCAGACCCCTTGACTTTTTCCACATTTTGGCACGTGACAGCCTTATTCTTAAATGTATTAAATTGTTATTTTTCCTCATCAATCTACACAGAATACCCAATACTGACAAAGCAAAAACAGCTTTTTAAGACAGTTTTGCAAATATATTAAAAATAAAAATAAACAGAAATATACATTTTACATAAGTGTTCAGACCCTTTACTCAGTACTTTGTTGAAGCACCTTTGGCAGCAATTATAGCCCAGAGTCTTGTTGGGTATGACGCTACAAGCTTGGCACACCTGTATTTGGGGAGATTCTCCCATTCTTCTCTGCAGATTCTCTCAAGCTCTGTCAGGTTGGATGGGGAGCGTCGCTGCACAGCTATTTTCAGGTATCTCCAGAGATGTTCGATCGGGTTCAAGTCTGGGCTCTGGCTGGGCCACTCAGCCAGACTTGTCCCGAAGCCACTCCTGCATTGTCTTGGCTGTGTGCTTAGGGTCGTTGTCTTGTTGGAAGGTGAACCTTTGCCCCAGTCTGAGGTCCTGAGCAAGTTTTCATCAAGGATCTCTCTGTACTTTGCTCTGTTCATCTATCCGATTCCCTCGATCCTGACTAGTCTCCCAGTCCCTGCTGCTGAAAAACATCCCACAGCATGATGCTGCCACCACAATGCTTCACTGTAGGGTGGTGCTAAGTTTCCTTCAGACGTGACGCTTGGCATTCAGGCCAAAGAGTTCAATCTTGGTTTCATCAGACCAGAGAATCTTGTTTCTGAGAGTCCTTTAGGTGCCTTTTGGCAAACTCCAGGTGGGCTGTCATGTGCCTTTTCCTGAGGAGTGGCTTCTGTCTGGCCACTCACCATAAAGGCCTGATTGGTGGAGTGCTGCAGAGATGTTTGTCCTTCTGGAAGGTTCTCCCATCTCCACAAATGAACTCTGGAGCTCTGTCAGAGTGACCATCGGGTTCTTGGTCATCTCTCTGACCAAGGCCCTTCTCCCCCGATTTTCCTCAATTTGGCCGGGCAGCCAGCACTAGAAACAGTCTTGGTGGTTCCAAACATCTTCCATTTTAGAATGATGTAGGCCACTGTGTTCTTAGGGACCTTCAATGCTGCAGAAATATTTTGGTACCCTTCCCCAGACCTGTGCCTCGACACCATCCTGTCTCGGAGCTCTATGGACAATTCCTTCGACCTCATGGCTTGGATTTTGATCTGACATGCATTGTCAACTGTGGGACCTTGTATAGACAGGCGTGTGCCTTTCCAAATCATGTCCAATAAGTTGAATTTACCACAGGTAGACTCCAAGTTGTTGAAACATCTCAAGGATAATCAATGGAAACAGGATGCACCTGAGCTCAATTTTGAGTCTCCTAGCAAAGTGTCTGAAGGTATTTCTGTTTTTTTCTGTATTGTGTGTAGATTGAGATGTTTTTTATTTAATCCATTTTAGAATAAGGCTGTAACGTAACAAAATGTAGAAAAGGGGAAGGGGTCTGAATACTTTCCGAATGCACTGTATTACTGTTGCAGTGCTTGTTGTAGCGCAGTGGAATAGGAAGAATGTGCATTTTATTTAACACTTTTATAAAGTGTTGACAGTGCTGAGTAAGAACTTAAACATGAACTCACTCATTAAAAACAGCAGCTTTTTGCTGTATTCGTTGGCAATCTCTAGTAATGGTTTTAAAATCTCACAGTATCAACTTTGCTGTAGCTTGCTTTTATGCGTGCTAAATTACTGCAGACACTGTCATCTGAGCCATCCGATTGGCCAGCGGTAGGCCTATAATGCACTTGGTTTGCTCTCTGGGCACATCGGGAAGGCAGAGTTTGTACCTTCAGACACATGTAATGGTTCAAAATGGCAACAATTTGCCTACCTGGCGCGCAGGGCAGCTGAATCGGGTGCACCTACCGCCAACATCCCCAGACTAAATAAAAAGATGTCGGAACACAAGGCTTTATCATTGGGTTCTTTACAGAAATGTTTGGTGATTGACTAGGAATGCTTTGGAGATCGACCACTGGATCGTGATCGACCAGTTGGTGACCATTGCTCTAGAAAGTTGAGTGAAGTTCAGTCTCGTGCTTCTCTCTGTGGGCTGATATTTCTTCTGCGTCGCAGTCTCGGGGCTACTGCGTGCAGCTTTAGAGGGAACATTGTTTGCAACTACTTAGCATGTTAGCTAACCCTTCCCCTAACCATAACCCTTCCCCCTAACCTTAATCCTTTAACATAATACCCTAGCCTAGCAAACAGTAGCCACTACAAATTGGAATTTGTAACATATCATACAAAATGGATGCTAGACATCCAAAAATGAATACATACCATAGGAAATGTAACATATCATACTAAATGGAGTGTCTCGGATTTACGTGTACAGAATAATAAGAAATGCTCTGAGACCAGGTTGTAACATGATGAAGCCATCACCATACTTGAAAAAATAAAGAGTTTTGTTTGCCCCGAACATATCACTTTGTCTTCAGGACATAAAGTGAATTTCTTTGCCACATTTTTAGCAGTTTTACTTTAGTGCCTTATTGAAAACAGGATGCATGTTTTTCAATATTCTTATTCTGTATAGGGTTTCTTATTTTCACTCTGTAATTTAGATTAGTATTGTGGAGTAACTGCAAGGTTGTTGATCCATCCTCAGTTTTCTCCTATCACAGCCAATAAACTCTCTAACTGTTTTAAAGTCACCATTGGCCTCCTGGTGAAATCCCTGAGTTTCCTTCCTCTCTGGCAACTGAGTTAGGAAGGATGCCTGTATGCTTGTAGTGACTGGGTGTATTGATACACCATCCAATGTGTAATTAATAACTTCATCATGCTCAAAGGGATATTCAATGTATGCTTTTTATTTTATTTTTACCAGTCTACCAATAGGTGCCCTTCATTGCGA
Source organism: Salvelinus fontinalis (assembly GCF_029448725.1). Lineage (NCBI taxonomy): Eukaryota > Metazoa > Chordata > Actinopteri > Salmoniformes > Salmonidae > Salvelinus > Salvelinus fontinalis. The sequence continues at coordinate 34,252,443 of NC_074678.1, forward strand.
GGCATTGGAAAACCTACCTGGTCCTTTTTGGTTGAATCTGTGTTTGAAACCTTACAGATAATTGTCTATGTGTGGGGAAACGGAGTCATTCAAAATCATGTTAAACACTATTGCACACAGAGTGAGTCCATCCAACTTCTTATGTGACTTGTTAAGCAAATCTTTACTCCTGAACTAATTTAGGCTTCTCCATAACAAGTGTGTTTGAATACTATTTGACTCCTTTCAGCTTTTCATTTTTAATTAATTTGTTACAATTTCAAAAAAACATCATTCCTGTTTGACATTATGGGGTATTGTGTGTGGGCCAGTGACAAATAGTAAGTTCAGGCTGTAACACAACACAATGTGGAAAAAGTCAAGGGGTGTGAATACTGAAGGCACTGTATTAGTGTCTGGGGTAGTATACTTTTTATGGTCTCTAAATGGTGTCCCCTGTTTTCCCCTTGTCTGTCTCCACCAGGTGACCTACCAGCTGAAGATCCTCACCACAGCTCTCTTCTCAGTGTCCATGCTGGGCCGGAGACTGGGTGTGTACCAGTGGCTCTCCCTACTCGTCCTCATGGCTGGGGTTGCACTTGTGCAGGTAAACTCTACTCCAACTCCTTTACAATCCACTTTTTTTTTTTACCTGCATTTTACACACTCCAGTGTGTTTGTATGTTTGTGTCTGTCCAATGTCTAGTGGCCCTCTGAGTCCCTTGGGGCCCCTGATAGGGAGCAGCTGTCTGCGGGGTCCCAGTTTGTTGGCGTGGCGGCGGTGCTGGTGGCCTGCTTCTCCAGTGGCTTTGCTGGCGTTTACTTTGAGAAGATCCTCAAAGAGACAAAACAGAGTGTCTGGGTCCGCAACATCCAACTGGGTCAGTATGAAACGGTTCTACTATACTAGGGTTGTAAGGGCACTTCTGTCACAGAATTACTCTGTTATTATCAAATAAATAATTTATGACAGAGCTCTAGTACTGTGTCTTTGAAGTGACGTTTTAGTGTTCCTTCCTCCTCACTGAAACCCTGCGTTTTTCTCTGTGCCAAATGAGTCTTCCTGCTGTTTTTTTTTTCTGTTTTTTTTTCTTTTTTTCTCCAGCTGAACGTGTGAAGTGTGTGTTAATTCTCCTGTGATTAATTTCCTGGTGTGAACTTGTGCTAGTTTTCTGTATAGAGTTTCTGTATCGAGAAAATGCTGCATTCATCCTCATACATTGGATGAGACTAGTGTTTTATCATTCATGTCTATGGATGTAGACATAGTTTTTTTCAGTCAATCACTGCAGGTTATTGTTTTTGATGAAAGCTGGCAGGGTTACGTTAAATCCATTTTCCTATCATTCATATTCGGTTCAAACTCATATCATCTGACCTGTTTGTCTGTGTGTAGGAATGTTTGGCCTGGTGTTTGGTCTGATGGGGATGTTTGCGTACGATGGGGAGAGGGTCCAAGAGTCTGGGATGTTCCAGGGATACAACACAGTCACCTGGATAGTGGTGGCTCTGCAGGTACATCTCACTATTATTTGTTTTACTTCACCTGTGAGCTGCAGGTAAAATGTAGTCAGTATGTACTGTTAGTTCACAAGCTACAAATGTGAAGAAATTGTGTTGTTAGATTCTAAATAAACAGAGTAAAACTCACGGACGACTAGTAAAGATCAAACCAAGTTTATTCACCCACTGGGTCACACCGCTGCATAAGATAAAGACATATTTACACAAGCACTGGTATTTAAACCTTACTCCAATGCTGAGGCATCTCACACATCTGGACAGCCAATACATCTCTGTTGCTCGACAGGACTTTAGTGATGCCTGTTCTTTCTCACTTCTTCTGACCTGACCTTGGCCCAAATTCCCCACTCTTCCCCAACTCACGGTTGTCCTGTTGACTTGTACCAGACTGTGGCCCTTTTCTCCATAGGATACACGATGCCTAACAATAACATGTTCTGACAGAATGTAAACATTCTGCGTTCCCCTCTCTCCCTCGGTAACATGGAATAAGGATATTTCAAGTTTAAAAGTCAGAACCAGTCGTTGCCAAAACTTTTGAGAATGACACAAATATTAATTTCTACAAGGTTTACTGCTTCAGTGTCTTCAGATATTTTTGACAGATTCTTACTATGGAATGCTGAAGTATAATTACAAGCATTTCATAAGTGTCAAAAGCTTTTATTGACAATTACATAAAGTTGATGCAAAGAGTCAATATTTGCAGTGTTGACCCTTCTTTTTCAAGACCTCTGCAATCCATCCTGGCATGCTGTCAATTAACTTCTAGGCCACATCTTGACCGATGGCAGCCCATTCTTGCATAGTCAATGCTTGGATTTTGTCAGAATTTGTGGGGTTTTGTTTGTCCACCCGCCTCTTGAGGATTGACCACAAGTTCTCAATGGGATTAAGGTCTGGGGAGTTTCCTGACCATGGACCCAAAATATCAATGTTTTGTTCCCCGAGCCACTTAGTTATCACTTTTGCCTTATGGCAAGGTGCTCCATCATGCTGAAAAAGGCATTGTTCGTCACCAAACTGTTCCTGGATGGTTGGGAGAAGTTGCTCTCGTAGGGTGTGTTGGTACCTTTTTTTATTCATGGCTGTGTTCTTAGGCAAAATTGTGAGTGAGCCCACTCCCTTGGCTGAGAAGCAACCCCACACATGAATGGTCTCAGGATGCTTTACTGTTGGCATGACACAGGACTGATGGTAGCGCTCACCTTGTCTTCTCTGGACAAGCTTTTTTCCGGATGCCCCAAACAATCAGAAAGAGGATTCATCAGAGAAAGTTACTTCACCCCAGTCCTCAGCAGTCCAATCCCTGTACCTTTTGCAGAATATCAGTCTGTCCCTGATGTTTTTCCTGGAGAGAAGTGGCTTCTTTGCTGCCCTTCTTGACACCAGGCCATCCTCCAAAAGTCTTTGCCTCACTGTTAGAGGTCGAACGATTATGATTTTTCAAATCCGATACCGATTTAAATGTAATTGTATTTATTTATTTGTAATAATGACAATTACAACAATACTGAATGAACACTTATTTTAACTTAATATAATACATCAATAATATAAATTTAGCCTCAAATAAATAATGAAACATGTTCAATTTGGTTTAAATAATGCGAAAACAAAGTGTTGGCGAAGAAAGTAAAAGTGCAATATGTGCCATGTAAAAAAGCTAACGTTTAAGTTCCTTGCTCAGAACATGAAAGCTGGTGGTTCCTTTTAACATGAGTCTTCAATATTCCCAGGTAAGAAGTTTTAGGTTGTAGTTATTATAGGAATTATAGGACTATTTATCTCTATACCATATGTATTTCATATACCTTTGACTATTGGATGTTCTTATAGGCACTTTAGTATTGCCAGTGTAACAGTATAGCTTCCGTCCCTCTCCTCGCCCCTACCTGGAACCAGGAACACATCGAAAGCCTAACCCTACTTCAAGGTCTGATCGAGTGCCGTCACCGATTGAAACGCTATTAGCGTGTACCCCACTAACTAGCTAGCCATTTCACATCGGTTACACCAGCCTAATCTCGGAAGTTGATAGGCTTGAAGTCATAAACAGCTCAATGCTTGAAGCACAACGAAGAGCTGCTGTGCTGTTTGAATGAATGCTTACGAGCCTGCTTCTGCCTACCACCGCTCAGACTGCTCTATCAAATATCAAATCATAGACTTAATTATAACATAATAACACACAGAAATACGAGCCTTAGGTCATTAATATGGTCAAATCCAGAAACTATCATTTCGAAAACAAAACGTTTATTCTTTCAGTGAAATACGGAACCGTTCTGTATTTTATCTAACTGGTGGCATCCCTAAGTCTAAATTTTGCAGTTACATTGTACAGCCTTCAATGTTATGTCATAATTATGTACAATTCTGGCAAATTAATTACGGTCTTTGTTAGGAATAAATGGTCTTCACACAGTTCACAACGAGCCAGGCGGCCCAAACTGCTGCATATACCCTGACTGCTTGCAAGGAACGCAAGAGAAGTGACACAATTTCCCTAGTTAAAAGAAAGTCATGTTAGTAGGCCATATTAACTAAATATGCAGGTTTAAAAATATATACTTGTGTATTGAATTTAAAGGCATTGATATTTATGGTTAAGCACACATTGGTGCAACGACAGTGCTTTTTTCACGAATGCGCTTGTTAAATCCTCAGTAGGCTGTGATTTGATGAGAAATTAACAGGCACCGCATCGATTATATGCAATGCAGGACACGCTAGATAAACTAGTAATATCATCAACCATGTGTAGTTAACTAGTGATTATGTTAAGGTTGATTGTTTTTAATAAGATAAGTTTAATGCTAGCTAGCAACTTACCTTGGCTTCTTGCTGCACTCGCGTAACAGGTAGTCAGCCTGCCACGCAGGCTCCTCGTGGAGTGCAATGGAAGGCAGGTGGTTAGAGCGTTGGACTAGTAACCGGAAGGTTGCAAGATCGAATCCCCGAGCTGACAAGGTAAAAATCTGTCGTTCTGCCCCTGAACAAGGCAGTTAACCCACCGTTCCTAGGTCGTCATTGAAAATAAGAATGTGTTCTTAACTGACTTGCCTAGTTACATTAAAAAAAAACATTTTTATTTTATTTAACGGCCACAATCGGTGTCCAAAAATGCAGATTACCGATTGTTATGAAAACTTGAAATCGGCCCTAATTAATCGGCCATTCCGATTTAATCGGTCGACCTCTACTCACTGTGCGTGCAGATGCACTCACACCTGCCTGCTGCCATTCCTGAGCAAGCTCTGTACTGGTGGTGCCTCGATCCCGCAGCAGAATCAACTTTAGGAGACGGTCCTGGCACTTGCTGGACTTTCTTGGGTGCCCTGAAGCCTTCACAACATTTGAACCGCTCTCCTTGAAGTTCTTGATGATCTGATAAATGGTTTATTTAGGTGCAATCTTACTGGCAGCAATATCCTTGCCTGTGAAGCCCTTTTTGTGCATAGCAATGATGACGGCACGTGTTTCCTTGCAGGTAACCATGGTTGACAGAGGAAAAGCAATAATTCCAAGCACCACCCTCCTTTTGAAGCTTCCAGTCTGTTATTCGAACTCAATCAGCATGACCGAGTGATCTCCAGCCTTGTCCTCGTCAACACTCACACCTGTGTTAACGAGAGAATCACTGACATGATGTCAGCTGGTCCTTTTGTGGCAGGGCTGAAATGCAGTGGAAATGTTTTTTGGGCATTCAGTTCATTTGCATGGCAAAGAGGGACTTTGCAATTAATCTGATCACTCTTCATAACATTCTGGAGTATATGCAAATTGCCATCATACAAACTGAGGCAGCAGACTTTGTGAAAATTAACATTTGTCATTCTCCAAACTTTTGGCCACGACTGTACAGTTTTAAGTGAAAATTCTTGCACTGTTAATCATGTTGAATGAATATTGCCATGCCTATTGACTAAGGTGCTATTGCTTGATCTCGTTCCAATTTTGTGAGCTTATTAGTATTATAGTGTTCCTTTGCCCACTGCTCATCCAGTCCATATCTGGTGTGTGTTTCTCTAGGCACTAGGAGGGCTGGTTATAGCAGCTGTCATCAAGTATGCAGACAACATCTTGAAGGGTTTCGCTACATCACTCTCTATCATTCTGTCAACACTCATATCCTACTTTTGGCTGCAGGACTTCGACCCAACTAGGTTCTCACACAACACACACATTCTCTCTTGAGCTGGGTTATTTTAATTACCTAATTGAATGTCGCTTGTCTCTGACACGTAATGCTGTGTCTTGTCTTCTCCAGTGTGTTCTTCATGGGTGCAGTGCTGGTCATCGTGGCCACCTTCCTGTATGGCTACGAGGGCAAGCCCTCCCCCAACCCCAGTCGTGCCTAGGGGACATCGCAGAGGGAAAAAAGGAGGACCGAAAGAGAGGTCAGGTAAAAGAAGATATGAGAAGAAGAAAGTGGAGAGGAAGAGGGAAGTGGAGTGAAGGACACTAGACTAGTGGCATTGAGATGGGCCTCTGACACCATGAAGTGCATCAACTATGAAATGTGACCAGGAAGTAGCCAGACAAGGCTGTTCCTCACCATGGTTACCACTACAGAGAAATACAACCATGAGAAATAGACCCATGAGTCATGACCAAGCTGAGCAGTGTACTGGTCAGCCAGCTTACCGCACTGGGCCAAAACTGTCTTAATGTTACTGTCATCAGCTCAATCATGAAGATGATGGGTAAAACAAAGACACCATAATGTTCACACATGACTTGTGACAATAGTCCAGATGTATTAGACTCCGAAGACATACTGATGAACTGTGTTGCTGTCTCACTGCTGTAGAACTCAGTTTGTGGGTCGTTCCACGAAATGAGTGCCTTTTGCGCCCCTTTGATATTTTAAGTAAACATGGGGCACCAATATTACATTTTTAAAAGTCTGTTATATTAATTGAAGTGCCCTTTTGTGTATATACTGTATTTCTAAAGATGATTATTTATTAATGTGATTAGTTATTAATTTACATCTTTCCCTAATTTTAAGGTCAACCCTGTTACCTGAACTTAAAGAAACACTGAACATCTAATAGTCAAACCACAGTGTAAAAAAAGCTGGTTCTACTCTTTTTGGCCATTTTCTGTCACAAGGGGTTTTATGGCTGTTTTTAAGATTAAATCGTCAACCCTGTTACTTTAATTGGCCCTTACTATAGTATTTTTTTGAGATGGGAAAATTAGTTTTTATTAAGTTGAACATGTGGTCTTTGACAGTGTTAAAATTACGTGAAATCAAACTTATTTTTTCCAAGTTTTCAAGTTACACTACTCAAAAGGCACCCAATTGGTGAAACGACCCTTGTACTTTTCCTCTCTTTGTCATCACTTGATTTGTTTGTTATTTGGGGAAGCGGGTAAGGATGACTTTGTTACTGTATTTACCAATCATTAAGGAACGCTTGTCCATAAAGAAAATGTTTCCTACATCAAAGACGAGTGTGTCATTTAGAAATTCTACAAGTGCTCTGATCCAAGAGATGCAAACACAGTCACACTCATGCTCTCCCTATTATATCTGACAGTAATACATCTTCTGAGTGCATATTGTGCATGAGACCTACAGCTCAGAGGATGAACTGATTCCACGGACCCTCTGTCAACACTGGAACATGAATACGCAGCAACCGTGTGTACACTGGCAGTGTGCGACTGAGGGGAACAACTATTACACTTGCAGATTCATTCAGAGACGTTCTTAGAACACGCAAACATGTTTTACCTTCATTTTATTGAATTAAAAACAATGCTTGCATGCTAAATCTCCCACCCATCCATTATGAAACCCTTTGGAATACCTGCCTACGTTGTCCCACTGTACATATGATTGAATGTACAGTTCTGTACATCCTCCAGTCCGAGTCATTCTGTTCTCAGGCACATCTGTCACTGTGAATGACTGGCTCTCAATGGACGTTTGTCACCATACAGTATCTACCATACACAGTATGTGATATGACCTTCAATATAAACAATTGATTTGTAATATCCTATTCAACCCACTTGTCCCTCATATAATTATGGCTTGGGTGTAGTCACAGAGGGGATGTGTGTGTGTGTGCATGCGTGTGTAGTCACAGAGGGTGTGTGCATGCGTGTGTAGTCACAGAGGGTGTGTGTATCAGTGTAAAGGCTAGTATGGTTTGCACCTCAGTAATGAGCAGCATGGGGAGTTCATTTTGTTACATTCTCAGACTCTGTCTCCTCTCTGTACATCATACCTGGCCTGGCCCACACTGCTGTTCTCATTGGCCATTCTGTAGGTGGCTATAGAGAGCCTGTTTTCCCCTTCTCCCAGTAACACATTCATCCTTGTCTGTAACTGTACTGAGCATGAAGGCTGCATTTAAATGTACTACAATCTTTGTTCTTACATATAAAATACATTATACTCCCCAATCTCACCTGTATTATACCCATAAAACCACATACATGTACTGCTGGGCCTCTCACACCTTGGGTTAGTCTCAAATGGCCACCTATTCTCCACATAGTGCATTACCTTTAACCAGAGCCAAAGGGTAATGGGGTGCCATTTGAGACACAATCCTCTACATCACTGTCATAGACCCAGAACAGTCTGTTAATAAAGATGGCTGCTCTCATATCGGTGAGGCAGCATGGTGTGCAGTAGGCTACAGGCTGCTCCCCTAGAGTGTAGCCTACTCTGAGCCCTGCTGGGCCTGAAACACTCACAAAGTACTAGTCCTCTCTGCTTCTCCAGGACAGAGGATGTTATTAAGGCAGAGGTCCCTCTGTGGGTCTGGTCTGTATTTAGGCCCTGGTCCAGGCAGCAGTCTTCTCTTCCTACTCAAAGGCAGTGGTGGGGATTTAAGGCAGCTGTCCCCCAAGTCTCTGTCCATATTGATCTCATCATGGCAGGATGTCTGGGCCCTAGTTACACCTCCCTTCCCTCTCTCTGCTACTTAGGAGGGATGACCACCATGGGTTGGCCCTTCCTGGGCCTCCACATCAGCACCTGGGCGTCGTTGGCGTTGGGCCTCCCCAGGGCGTTGGGGGGGATGGGCTCCATGTGGGTTAGGATGCGGGGCTGCTCCTGGTGTGTCTGGCCCGTCAGGGTGGCTCTGGAGCCAAGGGGCATGGAGGGGTCCACCAGGATGTCCACCCTCATGCGCCACTTGACCGTCTGCAGCAGGATCTTCTCCCGCGTGGCTGTGTTGAGGGCCACCAGCCAGGTGGTGAAGCTCTGGTCCCTCTTAATGCGGGTGAGCAGGGGCAGGTTGCTGTCGCTGATGGGCACGGCCCAGGTCACACTGGGGTAGAAGTTATCGTTCATGCTGACGGTGAAGCGCAAGGGCTTGGAGCTGGGCCCCGCCAGGGTGACCGTCTCGGTGGTGTTGCCGTACCAGGGGTAGCTCACCCCGTCTGAGTCACTGATGGCCCTCACAAGTCCCTCACGCAGCTCTGGTAGCTCCCAGCTAGACCTGCAGGAGGACAACAAGTTATTAGTGGGTCATGGATTAACACTGTGTCGAACTGTAGGGTCACAAGGAGATTCAAAGGGCTTTAGGTGTCTCACACAGCACATTACATTTGGGAGCCTGTGTTAGACATTCTCAAAAATAAGAGTAAGACATACAAATACATAAAAGATGTTTGAAAAATGGTTTTAGCCTCAGGGCTCCATACTGTAGTCTATGTATGATAGATGGTTCAGTGAGTCTATGTATAATAGATGGGTCAGTGAGTCAGTGGATTAATATCTTGTGTTTTTCGGCCAATGAGAGGGTGTGACCTGATGCCATGTTCTCCCCTTCAGATAAGCTCCATTTGTTTGTACCCCATGTTTTTCTGCTGCACCCCTAGACCACCCATCCCCAGTCATGATTAAACACCTCCTCACATATGCCTCCAGAGAAAAAAAAACCCAGGCAGTGCTGGAGGAGGCTGTATGTGTTGCTCGTCAGTGGGTGTGATTCTCTCCTGGAGAGAAGGGAGCGTGGGAGTGTGTCAGTGCATCTATCTCTCTCTCCCTCGTTTCCGGAAACACAATGTATGTTTAGGAGCAGTTGTTTAGCTCCTCTGTCATCTCTATTTTGATGGTGAAATCACAGGAACAGAATCAATTGGAACAGAATCAATTGGTGGGGGTTTGAATGAAGGAGGGTGAGTGCATAGTTAACCTTCTGTTTGCACAAATGCTCTGCTACACATGCACTCACACATATCCACTTATCAACTGTTGCATTGCATTCATGTCAATTTTGATGCCACACAAAACACACACACTTCCTACAGCACCAGAGAAGTGACAGAGCAGCAGAGGGAGGTGGGAGCAGCTGGGGAGCGTCAGTCAGCAGCCTGGAGGCGAACTCAACTCACATGCCAATGTCATTGTAGGTGTTGTAGAATTCCATCTGTGTGCATGCCTGGATCCAACCCACCACCCAAGTCTCATTACGGGGAATAGGGGGCATCACTATCCGTGCAGAGGCCTTGAAATAGGCCGTCTTGTAGCGCAACACTATAGGAGAGTTCTCCTCAATGATTGTTGGGGAGTGATCGATAGTTGCGGAAACGTCATAGACCACTATGTTTTCGCGTTTGATGCGCGACTTACAGGCGATGCTCTGTATGCAGCCCATGATGAGGTTAGGGTTCTAGTCAGTTGGAACAGACAGGATGATAACACTGTCACGTCCTATCGACTTACAAACAATATGCTTAATAATATGTCACATTAGTCAATGCATTGTATGCATCCAAAAAGGCAATCAGTACCATTTACATTTATGCACAAAAATAAAACAGATAGGTGGTCAGATCTTAGGATAGGGGAGCAGATTAATTAAATAACAGCAATTGGTGGTATTGGATCCTCTCTACGCCTCGGATTGCAGGTGTAGCCTATCCGTGTCTGCGTGGCACTGCCCTCTCTTGCAGTCCGGGCTTCCGTGGGCTCCAGCCCCTCAAAATGATTTAAATCCATACGTCCTCTTGCAGGTCTGTGCCGTTTGATCCTTTTTTTTCTTCCCCGGGCTGTCATGTCACAAGCCGGGAGAGAGCGGCACACTCAGAGGCATCGTGTCAATGGCACAGTCGGGTGGTTGTCGTGATGCATGATGATGCGGCTCACGAGGCGCGCTTGATCCGAGCGATGACAATCTAGACCACCAGGCATTCCTCACCATGAGTGTAAAACGAAGGATAAAACACGGTCAATGCAGAGATCCCCCATTTTTTATTCAACGCTTCCTCTGCAGAATTGGCTGAACAACAGACTCGCGCTTCGATAAATCAGCGGGTGAAAAACAATGGTTCAAGAACCTAGAAATCATAGACAACAGTTATATCCAATCCGACAATCAGTGTATCGGATTGTTGCTGCATGGCTTGATAAAATCCCCGTATAGACACATTAAGGATGCTGTCTTGTCTACTCTTCTCTCCCAAGGCGATGCATCGTCTGGCGCTGTTCAGCTTCCTTGGTGCTGATGATGCTGAGTGAACCAATGAACAGCAGAGGGAGAGTGAGCGCGTGGGAGTGCCGGGAGTCCTTTATTTGGCATTAACAGTCTGTGCATTTCCTCCATGGCTTGAACGGCTATAGCCCATGACTGCTAGGCTACTCACATTCATCAAGTGTCTGCCTGGTGATAAGAATAGACCAATTGATGGTTGAATTTTTTATGAGCGACATATTCACAATCATGCAATGGCAAGCTATTATCAAATCTAGCCCCATTCTTTGATGGCAGCACAATTGATAAGATCCGTCCATAATTGTATCATATGATTTTAGGGCAAATCAAAATAGATACGAGGAAAGCTTGACATTCTTCTAAATAAATAGTACTTTTCTGATTAAATGCCTAAAATAATTTATAGCCTTCGTCACTAGACTAATCTTTGTTTGACATGATGATGAACCACTGTCGAGTTTTTTCCTTAGCTAATAAATCAACAAAGCTAATTGTGGCATTATGAGTAGACAATGCTGCACATTTTCAGCTAATAAGGACAAATAGGAGGTTCTACAGTTCATTTATGCCACTTGGTATCACATATGCGATCGGCTCTGCGAGTGAATCTGATGTGTACAGTAGACAGAAGTAGCAAAGCAGCTTCCCTTAATGACAGACTGGAACTCTGCTGTCATCCTTCAGTGATCCATTTGCCTTGGAGTTGGTTAAAGATCACTCCTGCCCCCGAGTAGGCCTACGTTTAACAAAATAATTGTTGCGTGTTCCTGATGATACTACAGGTTGTGTTTCTACTTGAAGGACTGGGCGCAGGGAAATTAACCGTGTGCCAAAATTGTGGAAGTATGTGAACATTTGAAATGAGAGGCTATCAGTCTAAAAGGCTTGCCTGTTTTGCATGTTATTTTGGCATTAATACGTGTCACATATCAGTTTGCAAACATGGTAAAACATATATATATATCATTGAGTTAATAAAGCCCCAGACACAGAGTCTCTTTTTTGTTTTCTTGAGTAAGGCAGCTCCAAAATGCAGGTGTTTCAGCCTGGCTCAGTGTTTTCTGTGGTGGTGGGGGAGCCAGCAAAAAAATAGGAGCATTGCGCTGTGATTGGCTCAGTGTTATGTCACTCATGGGGACACTACATTATCGCAAAGTGTATGTCCTTAGTAAAGGTAGGCATCCAAAATATCAGCCCTTTGGGTCCTGCCATATAGTTATTTATATTACAAGTGCCCTTCCAAGAAGGCGCAAGGTCATTGGCCACAGATAAAATGACATAAATCACGTTATATGTACAGTAGCTTTGATTGTACTGATCATGTCAACATCTTACTTTCAAAGTCTCAGCTAGCACTCATCATCATGAATCAAGTTGACAATTTACTGGCAAATCCTTTTAATCCTTGTCATATGAAGAGAAATAATGAAGATAAATTATACATAAAAAGTATCGGTGCTCATCGGCCATTGGACATAAAGATTGCGCAACAAGTTGGAATTCGCAAATTCAACAAGTTGTTTGGAAGGAATTAGTGGCTAACTGCAAGCAGTGCACAGCAACCAGTAGCCTGCTATTCAATGGAATGGCTGTGTGTTTTTTCCCCCGAGTTCCCACCATAAATCCAGAGAATGCCAGACTTTGCTTTGATGACAAAGTTTGAATACAAAACGCGGGAGTGGCAGCATCATGTTGTGGGGGTGTTTTGCTGCAGGAGGGTCTGGTGCACTTAACAAAATAGATGGCATCATGAGGGAGGACAATTATGTGGATATATTGAAGCAACATCTCCAGACATCAGTCAGGAAGTTAAAGCTTGGTCGCGAATGTGTCTTCCAAATGGACAATGACCCCAAGCGTACTTCCAAAGTTGTGGCAAAATGGCTTAAGGACAACAAAGTCAAGGTATTGGAGTGGCCATCACAAAGCCCTGACCTCAATCCTATAGAAAATGTGTGGGCTGTCACGTTTTGACCTTAGTTCCTTTTTTATATCTTTGTGTTAGGTTGGTCAGGGCGTGAGTTGGGGTGGGTAGTCTATGTTATTTTTTCTATGTTGTTGTATTTCTGTGTTTGGCCTGGTATGGTTCTCAATCAGAGGCAGCTGTCGATCATTGTCTCTGATTGAGAATCATACTTAGGTAGCCTGTTTTCCCCATTTTGGTTGTGGGTGTTTATTTTCTGTCTTAGTGTATGTTTACCTTGCAGAACTGTTTCGTTTTAGTTTTGTCCTGTGTTATGCGGAGAAGCGCAAGGTGTCCCCAGTGCGCACGCATAGCCCGGTGCCCTACATTGCAGCTCCTCGAATCGGCTGGGCTAGAGTGGGTATCGATCCAGGAGGGATGATGCCGGCTCAGCGCATCTGGTCTCCAGTGCGTCTCCTCGGCCCGGGGTATACTGCACCAACCCTACGCATGGTGTCTCCAGTTCGCCAGCACAGCCCAGTGCGGCCTGTTCCAACTCCCCGCACTTGCCGGGCTACAGGGGGGATCCAGCCAGGACGAGTGGTGCTAGCTCTGTGCTCGAGACCGCCAGTGCGCCTCCACGGTCCAGTGCATCAGGTGCCTCGGCCAAGGACAAGGCCTCCTGCATGTCTCCCCAGCCTGGTGAGTTCTGTGCTAAGCACTTACCCTCCTGCATGTCTCCCCAGCCTGGTGAGTCCTGTGCCTTCTCCCAGAGCCAGGCCTCCTGTGTGTCTCTCCATTCCAGTGATAATCCATGGCAAGAAGCCTCCAGTGATAATCCATGGCACGAAGCCTCCAGTGATGATCCATGGCAAGAAGCCTCCAGTGATGATCCATGGCACGAAGCCTCCAGTGATGATCCATGGCAAGAAGCCTCCAGTGATAATCCATGACACGAAGCCTCCAGTGATGATCCATGGCACGAAGCCTCCAGTGATGATCCATGGCAAGAAGCCTCCAGTGATGATCCATGGCACAAAGCCTCCAGTGATGATCCATGGCACGAAGCGTCCTGTGAGGATCCATGGCACGAAGCCTCCTGTGAGGATCCATGGCACGAAGCCTCCAGTGAGGATCCATGGCACGAAGCCTCCGGTGAGGATCCATGGCACGAGGCCTCCAACGAGGGACATCAGTCCGGAGCCTCCAGCGTCGCCTTCTAGTCCGGAGTCTCCAGCGTCGCCCTCTAGTCCGGAGTCTCCAGCGTCGCCCTCTAGTCCGGAGCCTCCAGCGACGCCCTCTAGTCCGGAGTCTCCAGCGACGCCCTCTAGTCCAGAGCCTCCAGCGTCGCCCTCTAGTCCAGAGCCTCCAGCGACGCCCTCTAGTCCGGAGCCTCCAGAGTCTCCCTCCTGTCCGGAGCAGCGAGAGCCGCCCGTCTGTCTGGCGCTGCTGGAGTCTCCCATCTATTCGGGGCCCGCTGCAAGGGTCCCCAGTCCGAGGTCGACGGCGAGGGTCGCCGCTCTAAAGGCGCCACTTAAGCGGGCAAAGACTATGGTGGAGTGGGGTCCACGTCCCGCGCCAGAGCCGCCACCGCGGACAGACGCCCACGCAGACCCTCCCCTATAGGTTCAGGTTTTGCGGCCGGAGTCCGCACCTTTAGGGGGGGGTACTGTCACGTTCTGACCTTAGTTCCTTTTTTATGACTGTGTTAGGTTGGTCAGGGCGTGAGTTGGGGTGGGTAGTCTATGTTGTTTTTTCTATGTTGTTGTATTTCTGTGTTTGGCCTGGTATGGTTCTCAATCAGAGGCAGCTGTCGATCATTGTCTCTGATTGAGAATCATACTTAGGTAGCCTGTTTTCCCCATTTTGGTTGTGGGTGTTTATTTTCTGTCTTAGTGTATGTTCTCCTTGCAGAACTGTTTCGTTTTCGTTTTGTCCTCGTTTGTCCTTAGTGTAGTGTTAGCTAGCTACATAGTTGTCTTTGCTGTCTTTGTATCTAAGATAATTGTGTAGTTTAGAGTAACTATCGAGGCTAGCTAGCCAGCTATTCTCGTCCGCCGCGCCACCGTTCTCCTACCTAGTCAACACTGCTAGCTAGCCAGCTAGCCAACTTCTACCGAATAGCAGCACTGTAGAAACTATTACATTACAACGGAACGACTTGATTAGTGTAGTGTTAGCTAGCTACATAGTTGTCTTTGCTGTCTTTGTATCTAAGATAATTGTGTAGTTTAGAGTAATTATCGAGGTTACCTAGCCAGCTATCGAGGTTACCTAGCCAGCTACACTTTCAAACAAAGTCAACAACGCAGCCACTGCTAGCTAGCCTACTTCACCAGTCAGCAGTACTGTATCATTTTAATCATTTTAGTCAATAAGATTTTTGCAACGTAAAGCTTAACTTTCTGAACATTCGAGACGTGTAGTCCACTTGTCATTCCAATCTCCTTTGCATTAGCGTAGCCTCTTCTGTAGCCTGTCAACTATGTGTTTGTCTATCCCTGTTCTCTCCTCTCTGCACAGACCATACAAACGCTTTACACCGCGTGGCCGCTGCCACCCTAACCTGGTGGTCCCAGCGCGCACAACCCACGTGGAGTTCCAGGTCTCCGGCAGCCTCTGGAACTGCCGATCTGCGGCCAACAAGGCAGAGTTCATCTCAGCCTATGCTTCCCTCCAGTCCCTCGACTTCTTGGCACTGACGGAAACATGGATCACCACAGATAACACTGCTACTCCTACTGCTCTCTCCTCGTCTGCCCACGTGTTCTCGCACACCCCGAGAGCTTCTGGTCAGCGGGGTGGTGGCACCGGGGTCCTCATCTCTCCCAAGTGGTCATTCTCTCTTTCTCCCCTTACCCATCTGTCTATCGCCTCCTTTGAATTCCATGCTGTCACAGTTACCAGCCCTTTCAAGCTTAACATCCTTATCATTTATCGCCCTCCAGGTTCCCTTGGAGAGTTCATCAATGAGCTTGATGCCTTGATAAGCTCCTTTCCTGAGGACGGCTCACCTCTCACAGTTCTGGGTGACTTTAACCTCCCCACGTCTACCTTTGACTCATTCCTCTCTGCCTCCTTCTTTCCACTCCTCTCCTCTTTTGACCTCACCCTCTCACCTTCCCCCTACTCACAAGGCAGGCAATACGCTTGACCTCATCTTTACTAGATGCTGTTCTTCCACTAACCTCATTGCAACTCCCCTCCTAGTCTCCGACCACTACCTTGTATCCTTTTCCCTCTCGCTCTCATCCAACACTTCCCACACTGCCCCTACTCGGATGGTATCGCGCCGTCCCAACCTTCGCTCTCTCTCCCCCGCTACTCTCTCCTCTTCCATCCTATCATCTCTTCCCTCTGCTCAAACCTTCTCCAACCTATCTCCTGATTCTGCCTCCTCAACCCTCCTCTCCTCCCTTTCTGCATCCTTTGACTCTCTATGTCCCCTATCCTCCAGGCCGGCTCGTTCCTCCCCTCCTGCTCCGTGGCTCGACGACTCATTGCGAGCTCACAGAACAGGGCTCCGGGCAACCGAGCGGAAATGGAGGAAAACTCGCCTCCCTGTGGACCTGGCATCCTTTCACTCCCTCCTCTCCACATTTTCCTCTTCTGTCTCTGCTGCTAAAGCCACTTTCTACCACTCTAAATTCCAAGCATCTGCCTCTAACCCTAGGAAGCTCTTTGCCACCTTCTCCTCCCTCCTGAATCCTCCCCCCCCCCCTCCCCCCTCTCTGCAGATGACTTCGTCAACCATTTTGAAAAGAAGGTCGACGACACCGCTGGTTCTGCTCACACTGCCCTACCCTGTGCTCTGACCTCTTTCTCCCCTCTCTCTCCAGATGAAATCTCGCGTCTTGTGACGGCCGGCCGCCCAACAACCTGCCTGCTTGACCCTATCCCCTCCTCTCTTCTCCAGACCCTTTCCGGAGACCTTCTCCCTTACCTCACCTCGCTCATCAACTCATCCTTGACCGCTGGCTACGTCCCTTCCGTCTTCAAGAGAGCGAGAGTTGCACCCCTTCTGAAAAAGCCTACACTCGATCCCTCCGATGTCAACAACTACAGACCGGTATCCCTTCTTTCTTTTCTCTCCAAAACTCTTGAACGTGCCGTCCTTGGCCAGCTCTCCTGCTATCTCTCTCAGAATGACCTTCTTGATCCAAATCAGTCAGGTTTCAAGACTAGTTATTCAACTGAGACTGCTCTTCTCTGTGTCACGGAGGCGCTCCGCACTGCTAAAGCTAACTCTCTCTCCTCTGCTCTCATCCTTCTAGACCTATCGGCTGCCTTTGATACTGTGAACCATCAGATCCTCCTCTCCACCCTCTCCGAGTTGGGCATCTCCGGCGCGGCCCACGCTTGGATTGCGTCCTACCTGACAGGTCGCTCCTACCAGGTGGCGTGGCGAGAATCTGTCTCCTCACCACGTGCTCTCACCACTGGTGTCCCCCAGGGCTCTGTTCTAGGCCCTCTCCTATTCTCGCTATACACCAAGTCACTTGGCTCTGTCATATCCTCACATGGTCTCTCCTATCATTGCTACGCAGACGACACACAATTCATCTTCTCCTTTCCCCCTTCTGATAACCAGGTGGCGAATCGCATCTCTGCATGTCTGGCAGACATATCAGTGTGGATGACGGATCACCACCTCAAGCTGAACCTCGGCAAGACGGAGCTGCTCTTCCTCCCGAGGAAGGACTGCCCGTTCCATGATCTCGCCATCACGGTTGACAACTCCATTGTGTCCTCCTCCCAGAGCGCTAAGAACCTTGGCGTGATCCTGGACAACACCCTGTCGTTCTCAACTAACATCAAGGCGGTGGCCCGTTCCTGTAGGTTCATGCTCTACAACATCCGCAGAGTACAACCCTGCCTCACACAGGAAGCGACGCAGGTCCTAATCCAGGCACTTGTCATCTCCCGTCTGGACTACTGCAACTCGCTGTTGGCTGGGCTCCCTGCCTGTGCCATTAAACCCCTACAACTCATCCAGAACGCCGCAGCCCGTCTGGTGTTCAACCTTCCCAAGTTCTCTCACGTCACCCCGCTCCTCCGCTCTCTCCATTGGCTTCCAGTTGAAGCTCGCATCCGCTACAAGACCATGGTGCTTGCCTACGGAGCTGTGAGGGGAACGGCACCTCAGTACCTTCAGGCTCTGATCAGGCCCTACACCCAAACAAGGGCACTGCGTTCATCCAACTCTGGCCTGCTCACCTCCCTACCACTGAGGAAGTACAGTTCCCGCTCAGCCCAGTCAAAACTGTTCGCTGCTCTGGCACCCCAATGGTGGAACAAACTCCCTCACGACACCAGGACAGCGGAGTCAATCACCACCTTCCGGAGACACCTGAAACCCCACCTCTTTATGGAATACCTAGGATAGGATAAAGTAATCCTTCTGACCCCCCCCCCCCCTTTCCTTGTGGAAGGCTACCCAAAACCGTTTGACCCATGTTAAACAATTTAAAGGCAATGCTACCAAATACTAATTGAGTGTATGTAAACTTCTGACCCACTGGGAATGTGATGAAAGAAATAAAAGCTGAAATATTAACGGTATTTGTCATCTGAAGAAGCTGAATCATCGAACCAAAGCGCAGCGTGGTAAGTGTTTGTTTTATTAAAACTGAACACAATAACAAAAATAAACAAGAGAATAACCGAAACAGTCCTGTAAGGTGAAAACACAAAACAGGAATTAACTACCCACAAAAACCATGTGGGAAAAAGCTACCTAAGTATGGTTCTCAATCAGAGACAACGATAGACAGCTGCCTCTGATTGAAAACCACACCCGGCCAAACAACAAAGAAATAGAAAACATAGAAAATGAACATAGAATGCCCACCCAAATCACACCCTGACCAAACCAAAATAGCTAATGTGTATGTTAACTTCAGACTTCAACTGTATGTGTTTTGATGCTGCTGTTTACATGCACTAAAAACCTCCAAAGTGTTTTCACAACACTCTCTTAAAAACACCAATATTCAAATGAAAGAACCACTTTGTCTGTTTCAGAGAACTTCTATTTGGTTTAAAACACTTCCTGTGTATCATGACACTTACATTGGGTTTACATTCAAACACCGTCCAAACACCAGATCTCAGGTTAGATCACTACTTTTCATTGTTTCATTACACAATCATTGTGTTTTTAGTCATTGTATTTGACAGTGTTACTTCCTCAGTAAGTTCATTGTGATTTCTACAGGAACAATCCTGCCATTCTTGATGCAGCTGTCGATCAGCTGTCAATATTCAGAGCCCCCCCTGATCCCTCTCGGCTTGCAAGAGGTCACCTGCAGACAGGTGAGCGTAGCCATAAGCCTGGAATACATGAACAAGGGAAGATCTCAGTAAAAAGGAAAACACACAAGTCAAAGCTACAAATTGTTTCAGGAAGGAGGACATTGGAATGCAGTGAAAAGTTAGATGTCGATAAAGGGAGGGACTGTGAATGACCTGTAAGATCGGTGTTTGTGAGAGTGCTTACGCCCTTTGAATCCCAATGTTGACATGTCTACATTCCAGCCCAACTGTAGGTATTACAGAGTTGCAGTCCTGTCAGGAGGAGACCAACATACAGTGCCTTGCAAAAGTATTCATCCCCCTTGGTGTTTTCCTATTTTGTTGCATTACAACCTGTAATTTAAATATATTTTATTTGGATATCATGTAATGGACATACACAAAATAGTCCAAATTGGTGAAGTGAAATAAAAGAAAAATACTTTTGTCAAAAAAAAATTAAAAATTAAAAAGGGAAATTGGTGCGTGCATATGTATTCGCCCCCTTTGCTATGAAGCCCCTAAATAAGATCTGGTGCAACCAATTACTTTCAGAAATCACATAATTAGTTAAATAAAGTCCACCTGTGTGTAATCTAACTGTCACATGATCTGTCCCAGAGTCTGCAACACCACTAAGCAAGGGGCACCATCAAGCAAGCAGCACCATGTAGACCAAGGAGCTCTCCAAACAGGTCAGGGACAAAGTTGTGGAGAAGTACAGATCAGGGTTGGGTTATAAAAGAGAAGGTATCTAATTCTGCACTAAACTGAACTTGAAACACCAAAATAGTGTTTTGAACCTTTTCCGGTAGTGCTCCCAGTCCCTGGCAATGTGTTGCACAACACCTGATTAAGTGGTGTTACAACTCCATGTGTCATGTTTCAAAACATCTCAGGATGATGTGTTTCAATACTCCAGAAAAATTAAGCATTTGCATTGGTGACAGCTCAGTTGCCATTAGTTTTGGTGTTACAAAAGCACTTTATTTTAACAGTGTACCTCGTCATGTGATGTTTGCTATTCATTTGTTCACATTTAAAGAGGAACTCCATTTGGTATTTTGTCCAATTAGTCCACTGTTGATACAGTCCCAAAATGTTTTGCATGTCAGCAGTCATGTTTTTAAGATATTGGACTGTCAAGAATTAAAGTGTCAACGACCACATCCTCATGATGATAGAAAATGCAACCCTACATTATTGTTTTTTTACTTTAAAAAAAATTCTACAAATGTAGGATCTTAATTGTATCACCCTGTTGCAGGATAACTTTCCAACAATGCATAACATTTAAAACTTGTAGTGTATTTGAGGTTTAAGAAGGCTACTGAAGTGTGTTATTTACACTTTGAAATTTCAGACATGATTTTCCCTTACGAAAAATATATTAACCCCTAAAAAATGTCCATGAGTTATAATCCACATAATAATTCAATAATGCTGTAGCAAACTGGCTCAAATTAAGATCCTAGATCTGTACTGGGCCCGAGTAGAAAGGCTTGACAAGGCATTATTTTGAAAGGAATTGAGTAAAACCCTACATACAGTCATCAGATCCTGTTTGTACCCTTCCAATTCCTCTGCCCCCGTCCTCTCCCAGGCGATGGAGAAGACGATGCAGTTGAACCAGCCATAATTCAGCTGCCTAATTGATGGCTTTCCGCATAACCAAGACAACCTCCAGGGCTGGACCCATGTCATGTATGGGACTGCTGACGTCCGAGATGTTCTCTTCTTTGACTGCAGTAATCAGATGGGAGGCAACTAACTACAGCTCCTTGAATAGCAGGGAAAGAACAGTGTGCTCTTGGATCTCTGATACTTTTCTTCCAAATGCAACTGTCCATGTGAGGAAATGAAATGGTCCAAGAGAAGGTGGTCAGTTACCTTTTGTATGTGCAAGTGTGTATTGACAAGTGTCTGGAGAGAGGGAAGACCAGTAGATGCTTAGATGACAACAGAGACAGTCTACAGAAGCAATAAGGCCCCATCTATCCCAAGCCACCAGACATGTATTCTTGTTGTACTGAGATGTTCTGTGTTATGGATGTGCCAGTTTGTGTGTGTCATGTACAGATAACTGACAAAATAAAGTAAATGAGGGATACAAAGTACATTGAAAGCACATGCTTTCACACAGGTGTGGCTCCTGAGTTAATTAATCAATTAACGTCCCATCATGGTTAGGTTCATGTATAAAAATGCTGAGCAAGCCATTATGCTGGCCATAATTTTGGATACCATGGCTATGCCCCCATAGGATGAGAATGTGCCCATCCACAGGGCACAAGTGGTCACTGAATGGTTTGTTGGGCATGAAAATTATGTCAATTTTGGCCATTTTAGTCACCAGATCTCAACCCAATTGACCAGTTATGGGAGATGCTGGAGCTACGATTGAAACAGCGTTTTCCACCACCATCAACAAAAAAACGAATAATGGAATTTCTTGTGGAAGAATGCTGTCGCATCCCTCCAATAGATTCCCAGACACTTGTAGAATCTGTGCCAGGTTGCATTGAAGCTGTTCAGGCTTGTGGTGGCCCAGCGCCCTATCTCAGGGAACAACTAGGTGCAGCTGCGGGCAGATTCTTTCTTGAGGGGATGGTAAGGAGGCCGGAACATAATTACAAAAGTTTATAGACTGCAAATTGACCGCAAGAAGCCCAAACAGATGACTAAAACACTTCAAACATTGGTTACATTTCTATACAATCACATACACACTACATGATCAAAGTATGTGAACACCTGCTCGTCGAACATCTCATTCCAAAATCATGGGAGTTGGTCCCCCCCTTGCTGCTATAACATCCTCCACTCTTCTGGGAAGGCTTTCCACTAAATGTTGGAACATTGCTGTGGGGACTTGCTTCTATTCAGCTGCAAGAGCATTAGTGAGGTCAGGCACTGATATTGGGCGATTAGGCCTGGCTCGCAGTTGGCGTTCCTATTCATCCCAAAGGTGTTCCATGGGGTTAAGGTCAGGCTTCTGTGCATGCCAGTCAAGTTCTTCCACACCAATCTATACAAACCATTTCTGTATGGATCTCGCTTTGTGCACAGGGGCATTGTCATGCTGAAACAGGAAAGGGCATTTTCCAAACTGTTGCCACAAAGTTGGAAGCACAGAATTGTCTAGAATGTCATTGTATGCAGTAGCATTAAGATTTCTCTTCACTGAAAAACAGCCCCAGACCATCATTCCTCCTGCACCAGACTTTACAGTTGGCACTATGCATTGGGGCAGGTAGCATCCTCCTGGCATCCGCCAAACCCATCTGCCAAACCCGCCAAACCCAGATTTGTTCGTACTTTTGGTCATGTAGTGTAAGTTCCCAGGCTATTAAGTCACACAGAGAGTGTCACATATCTGTTTCACTGTCTT
>NC_074678.1:34280003-34320003 GCF_029448725.1 Salvelinus fontinalis
ATATTCAGTCGACAACCCCTCTCCCTCTTTACACATGCACACACACTCACCCAAAAAGACTTCCCAGACACCCGACCCAAACCTCATCCCGTCCACCCCTGCCACAAGCTCTTACTCATCCTCCTTCAGTCTGGGCCACATAGCCCCCCAGGAATGCTCCACAGAGACACATCCATATTTAGCTACATCACAGCTTGGAGGAAGGTTGAGGGAGTTTTCATCTCACAGAAAAGGCCAAAATCCTATTTTCGAGAAGATAGTAAGATCTTAAGGTATAAAAAAACCTGTTCTTCTTCTTCCCCTATGATCTCTTTGATACAGTATGATCCTCTTGTTTGTCCTTCTCCTTGGTGACCCTGTGAAGAGCAGGTAGGCCCACAATACCCACCCTGTCAGATAGGAGCTCAGAGCTTTACGTTATTAGGCCCTTTTTGTTGGTGTGTGTCATGTTAAACAGTGAGTATTAATGTTTACAACATCTTACACAACATTCTCTGACTGAGCTCTGTCTCCCAAGATTTTTTAAATCTGGCTCATTCTTTTTGGCTATTCCATCACTTCACATGAAAGGCTGTTGAAATACATGGGGAGGCTTACTATTTCAAAACTTTTATAAATGTTATTTTTAACATATATTATTCATATGATATATTACCTTTGAGTCATAATATAAGACAGGCCTACATGAGGCCTATGTAGATTAATGGGTTGGCTACATTAGGAAAAATCAAAGACTATCTTCATACAGACCTATAAGTAAATGTACTTATTGATTACAGTAGCTAGGTTTCATCCAATTTGCAACAGATTTTCATGTGAATATTATAAAATCTGCATTTAAAGCATATGCGCATTTTTCCACCAAAGTTTTGTGTCCATCAAAACTGACTTGTTGCGGATAAAAGCCTGTACATGATGACGTAGTGCAAATAAAAACATTTTTGCACGAAAGTTCTCCTGTACCGAATAAAAAATATAAGTTCAAAGTGTTTCGAATGCATTTTCCACTCTATCGATGTTTTCGTCACACAAACTGTTGAGATAAATGGCAAACAGTTCGCTGATAAAGTTGACAGGTTAGGTTTTATGATGACTTTAATAAGAGCAAGATTATTCTTATTTGTTAATTGGCAGCTAAGCACCCATCGTCATGTCACTTGCATACAGATTAAGACCCTCAATGTGTATCGTAAAAGAGCATCAACCTCATCACTGTGCACTTTCATCACTTTCACCTGTGCAGTTTATCGTAACTTATTTCTTCCTGTGTTTTTTTATACAGTATGACTTTACTTGCATAAAAACTGTGGATAGAAACTTGGTTATTGATAATGTTCATGACAGAACTTTGGAGTTGATATTGTTACAGGTGGAAGGAATCATAAGAATAACAATGTCACATGACCAACTTTCCAAATGCTTATATTACAACTAAGTGACACGTCACAGGTGGAAAATACCAGAAGTATTTTGTCAACAATAACAAATCGAACATGTAAACAGCAGACAATTTTTGGAGTGTTGTGATGTTTAACTAACAAATTCAACAAACAAATGTATGCCTTAACTCAGGGGTGTCAAACTCATTTCGCATCGTGGGCCACATACGGCCTAGGGAGATGTCAAGTGGGCCGGACCATTAAAATTATACCATACTCTGCTATAAATAACCAAAATATCATGTCTTTCCTTTGTTTTGGTGTAAAGAAGCACAAGAACATTAGGAAAATATTGAAATTTAATGAACTATCCTTTTACAAAACATTTCATGAAACACCTCATATTTCCTTAGACAAATGTGCAATTTACTTTTATCATTCACAAATATGCATTGCAACTGATCCCACTGATTGTACAAAGGCACAAAACTTTAATTGGTACTGAAAAATATAGTAATGCACTTTAAGATTAAATGAGACTTTTAAAGAAAGGAATTTTTAAACCACTTACACATACGCATATAAAATCTAAATGTAATCCCTGCGTACACCTTACAAACTAAGGAGAGTGATTTTAAATGTGTAATGAAGAAAGTGTTCGCCTGTCCTGTAAATCTGTAAACTTCATACATGAAACATACATACACATACAATACATACTGAAAATTTATGGAGTTGTATGAACAGTAGAATTCCATCACACAACTTTTGTTTTGAAGCTGCTGACTAACATTAAAGTGCACATTTTTTAAATCACCACAGTAAGGATTCATCTTCACAGAGCTGTATTCTTTCAATGCAAACAGTATCTAAGGCAGCATTTTAAAGGTGTTAGTCTAGTCTGGACTTGTATTTGTTCTTGAAACTTGGCATCTTTTGGCCTGTACAAGTGCATCAACACCAGGTGTCATGTCCTGACTAGCTGTCACTTTCAGAATGTCATTTAAGTGCTTGTTTGTGAGCCTTGAACGCATTTTTGTTTTATTGATATTCATCACTGAGAAAATTTGTTCACAAAGGTAGGTTGTCCCAAACATGCACAAAATTTTAGCAGCCAGGGCTGTTAATTTGGGGTACTGTGTGACAACTTTTTTGCGGCCTTGCAACATTTTGTTCAGATTGTTCAAGTGTTCAGTAATATCAACCAAGAATGCAAGGTCCCGTAGCCATTCCTGAGATTGTAATTCCAACACCGGTTTTCCTTTTTTCTCCATGAACTGTCCGATTTCCTCTCGTAGATCAAAGAAATGCCTCAGCACAGCGCCTCGGCTTAACCATCTCACTTCAGTGTGGTATGGCAGGCTGTGGGTAATGTTGCTGTCGCTGAGAAGTTTGTCAAACTGACGATGGTTCAGACCTCTGGACCGGATGAAATTTACAGTGCGAACAACCACCTCCATGACGTGGTCCATTTTCAGCGACTTGCAACACAATGCCTCCTGGTGCAAAATACAGTGAAATGTCCAGAAACGATCTCCTCCATTAAGGGCTTGTACTTTGTCTTTGAACTTTGTCGCGACACCTGCTTTCTTTCCGACCATGGATGGCGCGCCGTCTGTAGCCAGGCTGACAGCGCGGGACCAGTCCACTCCAACTCTGTCCAATGCAGCAACGACAGAGCCGAAAATGTCCTCGGCTGTTGTGGTGTCCATCATTGGCACCAACTCAAGAAACTCTTCAGTAACAGTCAATGTCTCATCAACTCCTCGAATAAATATGGCCAGTTGGGCCACGTCTGTGATGTCAGTGCTCTCGTCAATTGCCACGGAAAATGCAATAAATGACTTGACTCTCTGTTTCAATTGACTGTCTAAATCTGCCGATAGTTCCGAAATCCTCTCTGCTATAGTATTCCTCGTCAGGCTAATATTGGCAAAAGCTTGTCGCTTCTCGGGACATACAAGTTCAGCCGCCTTCATCATGCATCGTTTAACAAAGTCACCGTCGGAATACGGCTTCGATGCTAATGCTATTTCGCTAGCAATTAGGTAGCTGGCTTTTACCGCTGCTTCACTGACTTCTCGGCTCTGGATGAAAGTTGACTGCTGTTTCCTCAGACCCGCCAGCAATTCGTTAATCTTATCTCTTCTCAGTTGTCCTTGCAAGCCGTCATATTTTTCGCTGTGATGAGTCTCGTAGTGGCGTCGAATATTATATTCCTTCAATACCGAAACTTGTTGCAAACACACCAAGCACGAAGGTTTTCCGTGCATCTCTGTAAATAAATAGGACGTGGTCCATTTTTCTTTGAAAATTCTACACTCCTTATCTACTTTTCTCCGTTTGGATAACGACATTTTGGCTAATGAGGGTGTAGCGGAGAGGTAGAGACCAAGGTATTAACAACGTCGTAACAAGCAGCAGATGGCGCATTGATACCGTCTGCTGTTTTCAGTCTGTCTCAGTGATGCGGCTTGTCTTCTACTCTGATGGAAAGAGTGCGCCCCTTAGCGGATAATCCATGAATTGCAGCGAATTAAAAATATTAATTCCATGTCTTTTATGCATTTTTTCCACTTTCAAATTATCCTGCGGGCCTGATCGAACCTCCTTGGGGGCCGGTTACGGCCCGCGGGCCGTATGTTTGACACCCCTGCCTTAACTGCTTGTTTGAAAAGTAGGCTTTTGCCACCTGCTTATTTCTTAAACGATATGTGGGAGCATGTTGCCATGAAATGGTAGCCCTATCACTGGCTCTCCAATCGTTCCTACCAGGAGATTGATTTGAATGTGACATAAATGTTCACTCGACAAGGTGTGTATTTAGCTTTGATATAGTCCACAAAAAACATGGTTATGCAAGTTGGACCTGTATTTAATTTCAGACCAAATAAAAGTAGAGGATGAAGGTTTATGAGGTAAATGGGTTAGTATTGAAGAGTTTCTGGGAGCCACAGCGGGTGACTAGGCCTACATTTGCTCCACAACAACGAAGACATTAAAGGTCCAATTCAGCTGTTTTTATCTCAATATCAAATCATTTCTGGGTAACAATTAATAACCTCACTGTGATTGTTTTCAATTAAAATGGTCAAAAAGAAACAGAAATAGCTTGTTAGCAAAAAACAATTTCTCAAGCAAGAATTTTTGCTGGGACTGTCTGGGAGTAAGGGACCTAATTGGAGGAGCCTAATAAGAAGGATATATAACCTGAAAACAATCTGTTATTGGCAGCGAGGCTAGAAACTCTCTTTGTTATTGGCAGACCAAAACTCCACCCGTGCAACATGAGCTGAAATTCAATGTTGTCTTTTCAAACAGCTCTTACCATAAAAGGGTAATATCATAATTTTC
The DNA here is from genome assembly GCF_029448725.1 of Salvelinus fontinalis. Classification (NCBI taxonomy): domain Eukaryota; kingdom Metazoa; phylum Chordata; class Actinopteri; order Salmoniformes; family Salmonidae; genus Salvelinus; species Salvelinus fontinalis. The sequence goes on from NC_074678.1 coordinate 34,284,737, forward strand.
ACCATTTCACAGTATTATTCCAATCTCATAGTGGGGAAATGTATATAAAACACAGGAATATCAGCCTAGCTATTTTTTTTTACTGCACTGCCCCTTTAACCATAATCTGTAATTGCTTGTCAAGAGCTAGGCTTTATATGTAGGAAAGGGAGGTTGAAAATTACCCAAAAGCATTATAAAGTAAAACATGCCCAACAGGGCTTGATAACCCCAGTCCTTCAGTAGCCAAATCCTGGGGGTCTTCCACATTTTGCTCTTCCCCCTTGTCACCTGATTGCTCAACTGCTCTGCTTACCTGTAAGCAGGATGTCACCTCATTTTTGGTGTCAGTGGATCATTCCTCAGACATGCATGAGGCATTGGAGGGTGGGAGTTGCTCGCCTCATACCTGTCATAGGGGGTTTCCTGACCTGATAAAGACCTAGGGGACTGAACACATCAGTGTCTGAACACATCAGTGTCTGAACACATCAGTGTCTGAACACATCAGTGTCTGAACACATCAGTGTCTGAACACATCAGTGTCTGAACACATCAGTGACCAGTGGAGTATTCATCACCCTGGTTTTGTTTTAACATTATGTTGCTAGACAAAATGCATTAATGAAAAATGCAACACTAATAAATCTTGATTTGATAAGTATTCACCCCCTGAGTCAATACATGTTATAATCACCTTTGGCAGTGATTACAGCTGTGAGTCTTCTTGGGTACGTCTATAAGAGCTTTGCACACCTGGATTGTGCAATAGTTGGCCATTGTTATTTTTCAAATTCTTCAATCTCTGTCAAGGTTGTAGGGATCATGACTAGACAATTTTCAAGTTTTACCATAGATTTTTTCAAGCAGATTTAAGTCAAACCTGTAACTTGGCCACCCAGGAACATTCACTGTCTTTTTGGTAAGCAACTCCCGTGTAGATTTGGCCTTGTGTTTTAGGTTATTGCCTTGCTGAATGAATCTCCCAGTGTCTAGTGGAATGCAGACTGAACCAGGTTTTCCTATAGGATTTTACTTGTGTTTAGCTCCATCCCGTTTCTTTTTATCCTGAAAAACTCCTCAGTCATTGCCGATGTCAAGCATACCCATACCATGACGCAGCCACCACCATGCTTGAAAATAAGGAGGCAGTTACTCAGCGATGTGGTGTTGGATTTGCCCCAAACATAAAGGGGGATACCTAATCAGTTGTACAACTGAATGCCTTCAAAAATGTGTCTTCTGCATTTAACCCTGAATCAGTGAGGTGCGGGGGACTGCCTTAATCGACATCCACGGCACAGTGGGTTAACTGCATTGCTCAGGGGCAGAATGACATATTTTTACCTTGTCAGTTCGTGGATTCGATCCAGAAACCTTCCGGTTACTAGCCCAACGCTCTAACCACTAGGCTACCTGCCACCATATAAGTGTATTACTTTGCCATGTTTTTTTGCCCTGTTGGATACAGGATGCATGTTCTTTTGCCCTGTTGGATACAGGATGCATGTTTTTTTGCCCTGTTGGATACAGGATGCATGTTCTTTTGCCCTGTTGGATACAGGATGTCACTCCAACGTTGTTGATCCATCCTCAGTGTTATCCCTTCCTTCGTCACCAATGGCCTCATGGTGACCTCCCTTAGCAGTTTCCTTCCTATCCTGCAGCTCAGTTCAGAATGACAACTGTATCTTTTTTGTGTCTGAGTGGTTTAATACATCATGCCACAGCATAAATATTAACTTGACCATGCTTAAAGAGCTAGTCAGTGTCTGATTTGTTATTGTTACCCATCTACCAATCACTGCCCTTCTGTTTGAGGCTTTTCGAAAAGCTCCCTGGTCTTTGTAGTTGAATCTGTGCTTGAAATTCAAAACTTGACTGAGGGACCTTACAGATGTTGTATGTATGTGGGACAGAGGAAGGGTTAGTCATTCAAAAATCATGTCATCCCTTATTATTTTGAAGTGTTTGAATTGTTCTTCCACTTTGACATTACAGAGTATTTGGTGTAGATCAATGTAATTAATTTCAATCACAATTTGTAATGGAACAAAATGTGAAGGAATATAAGGGGGTGAATTCTTATGATACCAACTGTATATATTAATACATTATAGGTTTCATAGAGATGCATTGACAATCTTTGTTAGAATTTATTTAATTTCTATATTATCTATGACCCCAAATCACCCAGATGTTTGCCTGTTGGACTTGGCTCTGAGGCAGTAGCAGTGAAGCTGAGTAACAGAACAAGTCCTTTATCTCACTTACTATCTGACCCTGTGTTCACTCTGTACATTCAGTTCTTTCAGTGTCTGGTCTCCACAACGTGTGTGTGTGTGTGTGTGTGTGTGTGTGTGTGTGTGTGTGTGTGTGTGTGTGTGTGTGTGTGTGTGTGTGTGTGTGTGTGTGTGTGTGTGTGTGTGTGTGTGTGTGTGTGTGTGTGTGTGTGTGTGTGTGTGTGTGTGAGAACCATATGCGGTGCTATAGCAGGGCAGTGTAGCGTGCAGTGCAGGAGCGAGCAGGGCCTAGCCAGCCCAGGAGAGCCCCAGTACTCTGGTAATCCCTGTGTTTTCAGGAGCCCTGGCCCGTACTTGATGAGCTTGGGCAAGGAAAGGGGTAGCGTTCTCTCTAGTGCGTTTCTCTCTCTTTCTCCCTATCCCGCTTTCATTCCCCCCTCCACCCCTGGAGCCACTTCGCGAATGAATGGGTTCCAAGTGTTAACTCAGCAACTCTCTCTTTCTCTCTCTTCTTTTCCTCGTTTTCTCCCAAAGAGAGGAAGAGAGCCAGATGTGGGGATGCTAAACGCGTACCCAGAGAGAGAAACAGAAGAGAGATTCTTATCCTCTTTCTAGCTGTGAACATTCTAAATGTTGCCGGGAAGTCTGTGTGAGTTGAAAATGGCATTCAGACTTGTTGGACAGATCTGACACCTTGAATTATTTTTAGCTGTACATGAATTATATTCAAAATCTTAAACGTTTCTAAACAGAACTATCAATTATTCATGTTAATTTGTAATTTTCTAAATGAATAACCAATTGAAGATTTGAATTTAGATAACAATTGCATGTTGCAACATGTGTTGCTCTCTCAGTGCCTGGAGTGTGTTGGTGCAATGTGTTGGTGGTTAAGGGGTTAGGGGCAGACTGTGTGTGTGCACGTGCGTGCATGTGTATGTGTGTGCACAGGGAGGTGGGAGGGTACAGGGATTACTGTGAGGCTCTAGGCCCCAGGGCAGAGAGGCTGTTTCCTGGCCATAGCCCCTGTTTGTCCTGCCTGACCTGGCAGCTCTGGGGCCAGATCCTGCTTGGATACACCCCCGCTCCCACGCCTGTCTGAAGCTGTTAGCCACTAGCTGTGAGTGGCTAGCTGGGCTTAGTGCGTCTGAGCTATGGGTGGGGTGGGTGCTGGGGGGATGCAGGGGACTTTGTGTTGGGATGGCTTAGTGGGGAGAGGAGGAGTGTAGAATGGGGTGGTTATGGTTTATGACTTTGGTTTGATTCATTACACCATTTATTTAATATCAGCCTGTGAGAGAGCCAAGTGAATGAGCCCTGTTGGTGTAAACTTTGCCTTAAACACAGTGTCTCGCCCCTCCATCACACATGCTCTGACTGTCCCCCCTCTCTTTTTGTCTCTCTCTATCATACACGCATGCACACATACCCACACTCACACTCAGTCACACTCAGATAAACAAATCTTCTGAATATTTTTCTATGTATGAACCCCATCTGAAAAAACAAAATGCATTTTCATAATTTTGTCATAAAGCCATTGAAGCAAATTAAGATTAATTGTATGTTGAAAATGAATATGAAAAGAATTGTCTTGGAACATTGTCTTCTGTGTCTTGGATTGTGTTGTTAATGTAACACCCCCAATTCGACCTAATCCATTACGAGTGGAATCATGTGATATCCTAGCTTGTCTATAGGGTGACTTTGTGCAGTATGCTGTTGTTACTACAAAGTCCAGAAACATAACACCTCCCTCACTGCCCTGAGGACTGTTTGATTATCAATCTCAAAAATTCCTAATGAAATGGAGGGATATTTACTTTTTCCCCCCAAAAGCTTTCACAGCTCAATTGTTTGTTTTTAAAGGGTTGTTATTATTTTTCAATTGGTGGATTGAGCGTTGGGTTTTGAATCCCATAGAGTAGATCCGTCCGTGTTTTTCTGGCCTAGATATACACTGCAGTCCAGAGCAAACCCACCGAGCCTCAGACACATGGACAGAGAGGGAGGGAGCGCTCCCTGGTCCTTCACTCACATACTAACTTGTGATTGGAGCACTTACACTGACTGTGTGTGCTTGTGCCAACAATTTAACACCATTTTGACTTTTTACATTCATACTGTATTGAAGCAGTTTAGTAGTGTCTAACATGTAAGTATAGGCTGCTTGATCTGAATATCTGAATGTGACGGAGCCTATGGATTCCAACAACACATTATGCATTATGTCAAACAAATGTGTTTTAGCTGTTTTAATATAACTGACATGGGTCACAATAATTTTTAAATTAGGATGTGGTCCTTTCTATAAGAGGCAAACTTCATCCTACTCTCTAGTATCATTAGGGTATTACTCCTAGAGTTACAGTGCGACTTCCTTCCTTACCATTTTGAAGTGTAGATAGGCCTACTGGAAATCATGATCTGTCAGGGGCCTGTAGCCACCCCCCCCCCCCCCACCCCCCCACCCCACACACACACACACACCACACGTTGTCATAGGGTAGCCAGTGTTGTCACTCGAACCCTGTTTATAAAACTGTCCACGCCACTCACCTGGCAAGAGAGAAAGCTTATTGACGGCGAGGGCGACAGGGACTCAAATTCAGGTTCTCCAGTTAACATAGGGAGGGACCCAAAAGGCAGACACTGTCTCTGAGCAAATCACCTTTTAACTTTATGGTGCCTGCATTTTTTCAGCTGCTATTTGAAAAAGCTATTTCATTTCAAGCATACATAAAACATATTTTTTTATGAATCTTGAAAATTTCTCTTACTTTTCGGGCATGTGTAACATGACGGCTGAGTCACAGGACTCACCAGCCGAGCTGGCCAGCCCGCTGGTCATGTCGCCTAACGTGAGTCTGGACTCCCATTTACCGCCATCGCCTCTGATGCTGCAGGCCCGGATCAAAGATGGGCTTCTGATCAAGTCTGAGCCACGGGCAACAAGTCCGAACGCGGATCGAGAGGAGGGAGCTACTCTGGGCCAAACCGAGGAGCACCTGCCCACTGGGAGTAGACGTAGGAAGAGGCCCGTTCAGAGAGGGAAACCACCCTACAGTTACATCGCTCTCATTGCCATGGCCATCGCCAACTCCCCCGAGAGAAAACTCACACTTGGGGGTATTTATAAATTCATCATGGAACGTTTTCCCTTTTATCGAGAGAACTCCAAGAAGTGGCAAAACTCCATCCGCCACAACCTCACCCTCAACGACTGCTTTGTCAAGATTCCCCGGGAACCTGGAAGGCCTGGTAAGGGCAACTATTGGACTTTGGACCCCGCTGCTGAAGACATGTTCGACAACGGGAGCTTTCTGCGGAGGAGGAAAAGATTCAAGCGCACTGACGTAAGCACCTATCCTGGGTACATGCAGAGCTCTAGTGCGTTCACCCCGACCCCCATGGGCAGACCGGCATACCCCAACACCATGTACCCAGGAATAGGATCGGGTTACGGCTCGCAGCTGGCAGGGACGCCCCACCCAGCGATGCTGCATCATTATCAGACCCCTGCCGGGGTCAGTCAAGGACAGCCAAGGATGTTCAGCATCGACAACATTATCAGCCAGCAGTCGGTGATGCAGGGAGGAGAGCTCAACTCGCTGGGTTTAGGCGGTGGAGACCTGGGCACCATGTCAGCTTGCTGCTCCCTCACTGGCACTGACCCCTCCAACTGCTTCCAGATGCAGACTGTCAATCCCTCAGGGAATTCACTGGGCAGAAGCGGTGGGGGACTGTCATCAAACCTGGCACCCGGGTATCCTTACTCTTCCTCGGCATCCCCCCCCCACCTACCTTCCATGATGCAGTCCAGTTTCTCTCCAGGTAGCTCTCAGGTGTACTGCACGGGGAACCGTCTGTCTCTACCCGCCGTGCGCTCCGGGTCTTGCGCGGAGCACACTGAGCAACTACTGGGTCTCTCCAGCACAATGAACTCTTACAACAACTCTTACATGAGACAAGCCAATTTTGCATCAGGATTAGATCGGTATATGTGAAAAACGGATTTTTATAGAGACAGACAACGATAGAGCCTCAATACATTCCATTTGAAATAGGTGTGAAACCTCTTCTTTGTTTGAAATGCAAATCGACATTCCATTATAGTTTTGTTCATATCTCAGTGCTATTGGTTCGTTTATCTTATGTGTTTTATAACATTAATATTGATGTGTTTTTAGATGTTCTGTAGCCTATCTACTTGTACTTCTTTGTCCGAGAACAATTCCAATTACTGAACCTTACATTTTTGTCATTGTCACCTGTAAAAAAATAAGAGTTCTCAAACAATATTATTAGCCATATACCTGTATACTGTTCTATTTTGTGAAATGTAAATAGTTTATTTCTTTGTGAATTATATTGAAAAGGCCTACATTGTTATTTACCGTGTTTGGTTGGTGTAATAAATACATTTTTTGATAAGCATGGTCTTGTTGCTTGCATTTGTTGAACTGAATAGGTCTACATGGTCGATACTCGCCTCTCTGATATGAATTATGCCAACTTTAAATTAATAGTTGATCGTTCATTAGACTTTAAATCCAATTCCCAAAAGCCGTATACTCATGAATAAGTGTTTTATTGCATACCTAATAGCCTATACATTTATATTAAGCGAACACAATCTTTACTGATTTATTCACGATTAGCCTGCGTGGGACTTTTCCCAGACTCTCTCTACGCTATGTACTTCCTTTATAAAGTCGCTAATTATGTTGATATGATTCGTTTCCCACCTGCTAATAAAAATGAACAAATCAGAAATAGTTTGTCAAATGTATAGGGTTGAATTAGGCCTAAACAAATGTCTCCTAATTTAACCTTTTGTTCTATTACAATCTTCAAGGGAATATATGCAGTATTTTATTTGCCTGATTTGTAAGATCATTTATATGCATTGTTGGTAGTAGCACAGAAACGACATGCTTTACAGTTATTTGAAGTAATGTCACAGTATACATATTTGTGGTTGTATCATTATGAATCCATGTACACACGTGGATATCCATATATGCACAGGTTTTGGACTTGACCTAGTTGATCAAGAAGATTGTAGGGCAAACGAACTTCTTAGTCTAGCCTTATTAAGGCCTAAAACATATTTAGAACACAAGTGTGTTGCTGTTATCTGCTTTTGTAGATTAAAAAAACAACATATACATTTGGAACATTGGATTGGGCCAGCACTGTTTACTATCGCCTCGAGTCTGCACGCATGCGTAAAGTAGCGAAGTCTAATGACTACATATACAATGCATTCGGGAATTTAGAGTTATTTGGTAACTTTAGCTGTGAATGATACAAACCTTAGAATGTCTTAGAAATATACACACAGTGTCTTAGGAAAGTATTCAGACCCCTTAACTGTTTCCACATTTTGTTATTCTAAAATTGATAAAATATATTTTTTCCCTCATCAATCTACACACAATACAATAGTGATAAAGCGAAAACAGGTTTATAGATATTTTTTGCAAATGTATTAAAAATAAAAACAGAAATACCTTATTTACATAACTATTCAGACACTTTGCTATAAGACTCGAAATTGAGCTCAGGTGCATCCTGTTTCCATTGATCATCCTTGAGATGTTTCTACAACTTGATTGGAGTCCACCTGTGGTAAATTCTATTGAATGGACATGATTTGTAAAGGCACACACCTGTCTATATAAGGTTCCACAGTTGACAGTGCATGTCAGAGCAAAAACCAAGCCATGAGGTCGAAGGAATTGTCCATAGAGCTCCGAGACAGGATAGTGTTCTGGGGAAGGGTACCAAAAAATATCTGCAGCATTGAAGGTCCCCTAGAGCTGGCCGCCTGGTAACCAAGAACCCGATGATCACTGACAGAGCTCTACAGTTCCTCTGTGGAGATAGGAGAACTTTCCAGGACAACCATCTCTGCAGCACTCCACCAATCAGGCCTTTATGGTAGAGTGGACAGACGAAAACCACTCCTCAGTAAAAGGCACAGCCTGCTTGGAGTTTGCCAAAAGGCACCTAAAGACTCCCAGACCCTGAGAAACAAGATCCTCTGGTTTGATGAAACCAAGATTGAACACTTTGGCATGAATGCCAAGCGTCACGTCTGGAGGAAACCTGACACCATCCCTACGGTGAATCGTGGTGGTGGCAGCATCATGCTGTGGGGATATTTTTCAGAGGCAGGGACTGGGAGACCAGTCAGGATCGATGGAAAGATGAACAGAGCACAGTAGAGAGAGATCCTTGATGAAAACCTCCAGAGCGCTCAGGACCTCAGACTGGGATGAAGGATCACCTTCCAACACAACCCTAAGCACACAGCCAAGACAACGCAGGAATGGCTTCGGGATAAGTCTCTGAATGTCACACCAAGAAAGTCGTGAAGAGGACAACCCCCTTTCCCCCTCAGGAGACTGAAAATATTTGGCATGGGTCCCCAGATCATCAAAAGGTTCTACAGCTGCACCATCAAGAGCATCCTGACCGGTTGCATCACCGCCTGGTATGGAAACTGCTCGGCATCTGACCGTAAGGCGCTACAGAGGGTAATGCGTACGGCCGAGTACATCACTGGGGCCAAGCTTTCTGCCACTCAACGACGTATATACAAGGCGGTGTCAGAGGAACAGAGGAAATCCCCCAAAATTGTCAGACTCCAGTCAACCAAGTCATAGACTGTTTTCTCTGCTACAACACGGCAAAGAGGCTCCTTAGACTATTTACATTGACCCCCCCCCCCAATTTGTTTTTACACTGCTGCTACTCGCTATTTATTATCTATGCATAGTCACTTTACCCCTACCTACGTACATGTACAAATTACCTAAACTAACCTGTACCCCGCAGATTGACTCGGTACCGGTACCCCCTGTATATTGCCTCGTTATTGTTATTTTATTGTGTTACTTTTTATAATTTTTTACTTTCGTTTTTTTGGTAAATAGTTTCTTAACTCTTTCTTGAACTGCATTGTTGGCTAAGAGCTTGTAAGTAAGCATTTCACGGTAAGGTCTACACCTTTGTATTCGGCGCATGTGACAAATAAAGTTTGATTTGATTTGACATCTCTGTAGAGACGTGAAAATAGCTGTGCAGTGACACTCCCCATCCAACCTGACAGAACTTGAGAGGATCTGCAGAGAAGAATGGGAGAAACTCCCCAAATACGGGTGTGCCAATCTTGTAGCGTCCTACCCAAGAAGACTTGAGGCTGTAATCGCTGCCAAAAGTGCTTCAACAAAGTACTGAGTAAAGGGTCTGAATACTTATGTAAATGTGATAATTCTGTTTTTAATTTTCAAACATTTCTAAAAAACAATTTTTGCTTAGTCATTATTGGGTATTGTGTGTAGATTGATGAGAGAAAAAAATGATTTCATCTATTTTAGAATAAAGCTGTAACGTAACAAAATGTTGAAAAAGTTAAGGGGTCTGAATACTTTACAAATGCCCTCTAGCTTGCTGGGACTGCCACAATTTGTCTCCAAACATGCATATTTTAAATAACCTCAGGTATCATGTTTTTATCATCTGATGCATTTTACATACTCTGTGGCCGAACATGCATAGGACAGGTAGCCAGGCTTACACCTGTAGGCCCATGTTAGATACACTAAATAACCAAAAGTATGTGGACATCTGCTCGTCGAACATCTCATTCCGAAATTATGATCATTAATATGGAGTTGGTCGCCCGTTTTCTGCTATAACAGCCTCCAATTGTCTGGGAAGGCTTTCCACTAGATGTTGGAACATTGCTGCGGGGACTTCCTTCCATTCAGCCACAAGAGCATTAGTGAGATCGGGCACTGATGTTGGGCGATTAGGCCTGGGTCGCAGTCGGTGTTCCAATTCATCCCAAAGGTGTTCCATGCGATTGAGGTCAGGGCTCTGTGCAAGTCAAGTTGTGCCAGTCAAGTTCTTCCACAACGATCTCGACAAACCATTTCTGTATGGACCTCGCTTTGTGCAAGGGGGCATTGTCATGCTGAAACAGGAAAGGGCCTTTCCCAAATGGTTGCCACAAAGATAGAAGCACAGAACCGTCTAGAATGTAATTGTATGCTGTAGCGTTAAGATTTCCCTTCTCTGGAACTAAGGGGCCTAGCCCGAACCATGAAAAACAGCCCCAGACCATTATTCCTCCTCCACCAAACTTTACAGTTGGCACTATGCATTGGGGCAGGTAGCGTTCTCCTGGCATTCGCCCAAACCCAGAATCGTCCGATGGACTGCCAGATGGTGAAGCATCATTCATCACTCCAGAGAACGGGTTTCCACTGCTCCAGAGTCCAATGGTGGTGAGCTTTACACCACTACAGCCGATGCTTCGCATTGCGCATGGTGATCTTAGGCTTGTATGTGGCTGCACGGCCATGGAAACCCCTTTCATGAAGCTCCAGATGAAGAGTTATTGTGCTGACGTTGCTTCAAGAGGCAGTTAGGAACTCGTAATGAGTGTTTTAACCGAGGACATGCAATTTTTACAAGTTTCAGCACTCGGCAGTCCCGTTCTGTGAGTTTGTGTGGCCTACCACTTCGCGGCTAAGCCGTTGTTGCTCCTAGATGTTTCCACTTCACAATAACAGCACTTACAGTTGACTGGTGTAGATCTAGCAGGGCAGAAATTTGACAAACAAACTTGTTGGAAATGTGGCATCCTATGTCAGTGCCACATTGAAAGTCACTGAGCTCTTCAGTAAGGCCAATCAACTGCCAATGTATGTCTATGGAGATTGCATGGCTGTGTGCTCAATTTTATACACCTGTCAGCAACTGGTGTGGCTGAAATAGCTGAATCCACTAATTTGAAGGGGTGTCCACATACTTCTGTAATTATAGTGTAGCTAATAGGCATATTTGAGTTGAGGAGACATGTAGGGCCTACCTATGCACGACTATGAAATTTAATCCATACACCTGTGCTGTGCTGTTCTAATCATACTTCTGGCGAGTCTATACAAAACATTATTGGTATTTATTCTTCTTAAAGACAAGTATGCTATATCTGAAAATGTGGTCTGAGGCACCATAATGGATGGTGTGACGCGTTCCCGGAGCCTCGGAAGGTATGCAGACGCCAAATTGAGCTCCTTGCTGCATCGCCGTGCTCCACCCAAACAATGTGGAGGGCTCCAGATTGACATTATTGTTTGACGGTAGGTGGGAGCGGGAGGTCCTGTATAAACACAAACTTACTTATTTGACAACTTCCTTCACAACCGCTCTGCTCAACAGCTATGCTCTGCTCCGCGAAGTGCAAGAAGTATAAATGCCCTGACTTCGGCAGAGGCTATATCACCGTAAATTCTGCACGGCCAATGCAGATGTAGGATTGACCATGTGGCGCCTAGAGATTATAGAATTTACCTCAGTCAGGTAGGCCTGTAGTTGGAGTGACACCTGGCAGTCTCAGTGAAAAGTTAATTTGTAGTGATTTGTGGATTGAAATTGGAACCTTATTATACAGTTTGTCCACTAGGGGTCATGCAATACTAAGAAGTCACAAACTGAAAAGCATAGAGTAAAAATGAAAGGGAATGTATGTAGTGATGTGATATTGTTGAGGTATGCAACATTCGGATGTTTTGTTTGTTAAGTTTCCAGGCTACAGTCCAATATGGATGGAAGTGAAATCTGTTCTCATTCCTTGAAGAAAATAACATATTTTGAGGCAACAACAAAAACCGTTTAGGCTACCATGTCCACCACTATAAAAGCTGCACAAACCACTATTTTGAGTTGACTGTCCATGATCCAAGCAATCCAGACAGAACTGTAGGTTTATATCCTGCAAAAGCCATTTTACAAACAAGTTGTTTTCTCATGTGATTTTGAAATAGACTAAGGTTTATTCCATGATTAGCCTACAATTCCATGATTAGCCCACAATACAGACTTCTCTGTAGCCTATCCCTCGTATTTTTATCTCAATACATGTCTGATCCAAGTTTTTGTCGTGGCATGTAGAATAACCAACAGGTGAGCACACATATCAAGAGTAAGAACTGGCTCCTAAGTAATTCGTTTTTTCAGTGTCACTGTAGGCCTGTGGTGGAAATGAAGACCCGTGAGACTGCGAAATCCAAGTCTTGGTTTGGGTGATGATCAATTGTAAATGTGCGTCTACAGGTAACTACCAAAATAAAGAAAAGACTGGAGTAAATGAGGGATACAAAGTACAGCATATTGAAAGCAGGTGTTTGCACACAGTTCTGGTTCCTGGGTTTGAGGCGACAGGTAGCCTAGTGGTTGGGCCAGTAACCAAAAGGTTGCTAGATCAAATCCCCGAGCTGACAGGGCAAAAATCTGTCGTTCTGCCCCTGAACAAGGCAGTTAACCCACTGTTCCTAGGCCGTCATTGTAAATAAGAATCTGTTCCTAACTGACTTGCCTAGTTAAATAAAGGTTAAATAAAGGTTAAATAATAAATGTAAATGCCCAGTTTCTTATTCTTTTGGCTACCATGGTTAGAAGAAGGGTGTGTGTTACCCACTTGTGGGAGATCCTGGAGCGGCACCTAAGACAGCGTTTTCAACCACCATCAACAAAATAGCAAATGATGGAATTTATGGTGGAAGAATGACGCATCCCTCTAGTAGAGTTCCAGACACTTGTAGAATCTATACCAAGATGGATTGAGGCTGTTCTGGTTCGTGGCGGCCAAGCGTCCTTTATTTGGTCAGGTACCTGAATAATCAGCCTATACATAATGTTATTTCTCGCCAAATCAACTCAAGCCTAAGATGGCGAGATAGCTTCGTGAGTGAACAATTATGAAGTAAGATTTGGCATTCCTCCCATGCAGCTGTCTGGGTCCTCCGCTGAGCTCAACGATGTGAGCAAGGCAGCCGCTGCCAGCTGAAGGGTCGGCTCGATCTGCCCAGGGCGGTGGAGGATTCGGGATGGGTAGGGGTTCTGTGACGGACTAGCTGTGAGTGTGTTTAGATAAATTACAATTGAGAGGATCTCACGGTCGACTCTGGAAACTTTAACTTCCCCCGGTTAGGCTACCTTCACCTGCTCTCCACCTCAGTAAAAACTGAACTTGAGTCATGAGTCATCAACAAATTAAAAAATGTGGGCCTTTAGCAAATTGACTTGGCCTGAATGAAATATAACTTTGTTTATCATTGATGTGCTATCTTTTGCAGATAGGGATAACCTAAAATGTAATTCAAAGGAATTTCATAATTTATTTCGAATGACATTTGGGTCTGTATCGGGGAAATCGTGAAAGGCTCATTGAAATATCGATTTGAATATTATATAGATAAAAGGAAGCCATTTTAACCCACCCAAACATTGCCAATACAGTTGCTGTGGTGTTTTGGGCAAGATAAGCCTTTGCTTGTAACGTGGAGGGCCCTGTTGCTTATACAGTTAGCTGATAGTCCTGTACATAGATGGATCAGGTGCTGATGTATGCATTACAATAACACCATGTTACTGCAACATAATGAACTGGAATGCAAGCGCTGCTTGTCATGAAACACATAGACCCTTACACATTAGGCTACATGCCATGTCATCTGTTCTGCCCATAGCATACTCTGACAAAGACGAATTGGAGCAGGTTGCAGGCGCAGACATTTGTGTTTGTCTATATGTGAATTATGTAGAAAATGTAGATGGATATTATTGTTATGACTTCTTGAAAAGTAACACATAAAACCCGTGAGAAGTGATCGAGGATGTGGATTCCATTGAATGGATTCCATAGCTTGTGCTGCCTTTCTCCTCTGGAAATAAATAATAAAAGGCATTAGTAAACATTGTTATTATTATGATAATTATAGAATTATTCGTATAATTAGGATAATTATTATTAAACAGTAGTCATATATTATTTTATAATTCAAAGAGGATTCTTTCATTGGAAAATGCATCCCATAGTCTCAATTCTGAAAAACACTGCTTTCAATAGTCACACTTGCATGTGGATTTAAAGAATATTTACCGGTCAATCTCGCTTGTGAATTAGAATATCAGCCCCATGTTTCAGTTAAATAATCAGTATATGTAAACATACTGTATATAGCCATAAGTGAAGCTGAGGAAATCTCCCTTTCGATAACATTTTGTTTACAGAAGTAACAAGTTATACGTTTATTTAAACCCAATGGACTCAATAATAATATCAATAGGCCTAATATTAATCTTCACATTAATAATAACAACACAATTACATTGTTTAAAAAATATGTGTTGATTTGACTGGGTTAGAGTTGGGGTTTCAATAGTGTATTATTTACAGTCAATAACGTTTATAATTATATTGCAATGACTGTGCATTATTACTGGTTAATAGTATATGTGGCCATCATGGTACAGGCTTATAATGACATGGGACAATATTTCACCCAAACGTATATCATTAAATAACAGAATAACCACTTATTTAATTAACTGTAATGATAATAAACAATTAGTTGAGCACTTTTAAATCGTAGCCTTGGTTTAAGCGATTGTGCATATTTAATTGCATCTATAGCATGGTGTTTTGTTTGTTTAGAAGGGTACAAGAGTGTGCATAATTGCAAATTGGAAAACTAAATATTTAGTATATGCTACACATCAGATTCTGAAATTGATGAATACATCAGATTCAAGTGAGAACTAAAATAATCCACCGACTAACAAACAATTAAACTAACTTGTTTTCGACTTGAAAGCCATGACCATAAATATGCAAATTATGTTGTACTGGTTCTGGACTTATGTATTTTTTAGCCAATCAATTTACTCAGATTCTTAAGAATTGACCACTATGAGGTTTCAACACTACTGACAATGTGTACACGTCCATCCTGTTTTTATATAACATGCATTCCATCAACATAAAACCAATACTTTTGATAATATTCCATATTTAGAAGATGTACGTGCAGTAGAGTATCGTTAACCCAAGAGAATGTGTAAGGTAGCGCACTCACCACTCCTCACCTTGTCCGTCTTCTCTTCCCTTTGCCCTATCCTTCATTTCCTGGTAACGGTGACACGATGACCACGTGATATAGATGACTGAATAAATAGCTTTTGAGCGCTATGAAGAGGAATAGTATGAAGCTCACGCAGGATACTTGCTCCGTGCCTGTGCGTAAAGATATCCATACAACAGTAAATTAACGACCTAAAATACAAACGCATGCAAGAAAGAAATACTTAATTAATGATTAATGTACCTATTAATGAATAAAGACAGCTTGTAGTGAACCTCAAGTAAATAGCCTTACTGATTTATGACTTTTCCATTCGAGTTTTGTTTTCCTGAGCTTGAAGTCAGAAGAGTTTCTTCGTCGGTGAAACGAATCATAGCCCCCATACCAACTGTTTGGAGTGGCGTTACACCTGGGTACAAGCGTCGTCTTGCTCTCTTCTATATTCCAGTAATGTTTCTATGCAGCTCGTCGAATTAAACAGGAGTTAACTGTGGTCCTCCGAGGAGCTGGAGAGTGCTATACGCACGGACTGAGTACACCCAGCGTGGGAGCTGAAAAGACTCAGTACGGAACAAGAGGGAGGAAGAGAACCAGTCTCTCCAAGGATGACTCTAGGGACGGATATGTCCGACAACTCTGCTTTGTCTGATGATGTGGACATAGATGTGGTTGGGGGAGACATTTCCGTTGGCAAGGATGGGAAATACCTTCATCGCGATTTTCTAGACAATGACTCGGACGATAATTTGTCTCAGAACGCGGGGGAGAGGGGTTCCTCTCCCGGCCTCAGCAGCTCAGAGTGTCCGGCTGACCAGGTTGGAGTTGGTGGAGATTCAGGTGCCATGATAGGAGATAAGCCTGGTAAGAACGCTCTAGTCAAGCCCCCGTACTCCTACATAGCCCTGATAACCATGTCTATCCTCCAGAGTCCCAAGAAACGCCTCACTCTCAGCGAGATCTGCGAGTTCATCAGCAACAGGTTCCCGTACTATCGGGAGAAATTCCCCGCTTGGCAAAACTCCATTCGTCACAATCTTTCTCTCAATGACTGCTTTGTCAAAATCCCACGTGAGCCTGGCAACCCCGGAAAAGGCAACTACTGGACCCTCGATCCAGAGTCCGCCGACATGTTCGACAACGGGAGTTTTTTACGCAGGAGGAAGCGCTTCAAGAGGCACCAAGTCAACGAAATCCTCAGGGACGCCGGGGGGTTCCTGCCCGGGTTCGGATACGGCCCTTATGGGTACAACTATGGACTCCAACTGCAGAACTTCCATGCTCATAACCCCTATCATCCTCACCTCACAGCAGGCGCTTTCCCTTTCCATAATACACCTTGTGGACTCCCCTCACCAGCCTCAATTTTCCCCACGCCACATCCCCTGCCCTCTCTATTAGGGTCTGATTTACGAAAGCCATTCTACCCTCAACTAAGCCCTACCTTGCCCGGCCTGGCGCCTCTCAAGACGGACACTAACACGCCAATTCGGCCTTCTTTCTCTATAGACAATATAATCGGTGCAGCTAACTCCGTGGCCTCCCCGTACAGTGCACAGTCGGGTAGCCACAGTCACAGTCAGGCTCAGATCCTGGCCATGTTGAACCCTGCACTCACCTCAGCTTCGAACCACTTGAACCTCTCGCAGGAAACCATGCTTCAGCCTGGTTCACAGACATTCTCCAGCAAAACTGCAAATCTTAACATTTGTCATTTCTAAACTGGCAGCAAAAACAAAACTCGCAGAAATCCTACCCGTTCTGGTTCTGTCGTCTTATGTGAAGGTAGGATAAACGTTCTTTGAGAAATAAGAGTGTTGCTCTTCCCCCCTTTCTGATCGGAGAGAGGAAAGTTAAACGTATATTTATGTATTGTAAATATGTATAGGATACAATAAATGGAAGAAGCATGATGGTCAGATAGTAAATTCTAAGACAACATTAAGTGTATTCGTTGTCCTACATTGGCCCAGGCAATCAACTATCTGAGCAAAGATCCAGCTATTTTAACACAAGTTAAATGTCACGTATCTCACTCTGTGGGCAATATTTAATTGTTTCTTAACTATAATTGAGATTTTATTATGATTTGTATTGTTATATACATATATATATATATATATATATGTGTGTGTGTATATATATATGTGTGTGTATATATATGTGTGTGTGTATATATATATATATATATATATATATATATATATATATATATATATATATACATATACATATAGATATAGATATATATATTTATATTTATATATATATATAACAATACAAATATATATATATATATATTGTGCGTTGTGAGATAAGAGATAAAGCACTGTTAATACCGAGACCGCAAACTCAGGTTTTAATTGTTAGAAAGCACATTGAGACAAGGAGGGTTATTAAATACAAATCTAACCTTTCCCACTGCCCCTCGTTCCCTTAAAAGCGGTGTTGTGGTGACTTTGTATGGATATTATTTCATGTTGTCAGTGGACAGATATGTGGTTTTGGTGTAAAGCGCATTACCTCACATCCTGTTAAACTGTTGTGCTTTAGTTCCTATCTATTTCATTGAAATGAATATGTGAAACGTATGTTATGTGTATAGACAGAGACACTTAATGTTCATAGGTCATTTTTTGTTGTAATGACAAGAATAATAAATGTTTGTGAATTTAAAAAGACTTTCGTTAACTTGTTTATTGGAACGTTTTATTGGCAATATGCCTGCACACATATGTCTACTCAAAGCCTAAAATCACCTTAGGAAATATAGAATGTGTGCGCCTACGTTTTTAACTTGTATTTTTGCATTTATCTAGCTCATCATTGTTGACCCGAGATCAAAGTTCAATCTTTATCTGTAGGCCCAGTTTGAACCGTTTAGTCTTTGAGAGGCCTACGAGCGCACTTTCTGAAACGATTATGAGCATACATGGTAGTTTACGCATTGGTGCCATAGGTTTAAATCTGCAGTTACATTTTGCGTGCAATCTGTAGGAATTAGGAGCATTTATTACTAGTCTTTTATCAATTTAAATATCACCAGTAGCCCATAAATTTACCGATATACCATTACAGCCAACAAGTGTTATGATGACAGACTTGCACATATAGATACAGATTTGTGATGTCTGAACTCCCACATTCTGCTGTGAGAAATATTCTGGAAGGGTGCGCATGTATTCCTCTAGTGTGTCTCTAAGGGCGTTTATAATGGACATTTTTTTGGCAAGTAACAAAGGGTTAAATGAATGGGGACATCAGGACTTTTGAGGCCTGTAATTGATTGTGAGCGTTCTGCATGAATACCCAGATTTTTGGGGTTTGGGTGCTAATTTGTAGCAGTATTGTTCATCAGGATCCTAATCCACGATAATGCGGATTTTTGCCCACTTGTTGATGTTGTCACTGAAGACCGAGTGCCCAGGGGCCTCATTTATAAACCGTGCGTACATACAAAATATAGCCTACGCCAAAATGTGCGTGGGCCTGTTTTCACGCAAAAGTTGGCATTTATAAAATGTAACTTAACGTGAGAATGTGCTCACCTCCCCGCAAACTTTAGAACATGCGCACGCACATCTCTACTAGTGGTTGAAATATTGTAGGCCTATTGCAAGCGGGCAGGTAAGTAGGTCTACTTTGTTCAGATGGGGGATAGGGTGAAAAGCTTCTTCATAAAAAAAAACTGAAAACATATTAACAAGAATGCAGCCGTTTTCCATTCATGAGAAGAGCTATAATCGGTGTTTAACTTTTACAATCCGATATATATTATTTTCATAACCATCACAGAACATATTCTTCACATTTTCTGTCTGTGATGGGTTCATGTTCTCGAAGCAGCCATACAACAAATTACAATGCGCATCTCTCACTGAATTGGATCTAGTAGCCAAGACACCGGACTATCTACTGTGTAGGCAGAATGTTTTCATATTTTCCAGTGATTTATGCTGTATCTGGCAAAGGATTGTGTCCGTTTCTGAGCAGAAAACAATGGGAAAATGTTGTGGGCCTGTCAGCAGAACCTGTGAATTCCACAATGTTTTGCATCGACTTTTCCCCCAACCTAAATATGATGGACTGCCTGCGAATTCTGAAACATTGTCTAAGGCAGGCTACTCAAAACAACTTATTACAGTACTTACAGTAGCATACATAGGCCTACTTCAATATAACATATCAACTGTTCACGTCTTAAATTCAACTGTATATTATAAACCGCGCTACCTATGGGATTGAACAACTTGAAATAGGCTACCTATTTACTAGGTAGAATATTTGACAGTATAGGTAGGCTCCAGTATTGCTGTGCCATAGGAGCGTGACATCATTACCTATTTAATCTCAGAGTCTATACCAAGGTAGGATATGAAAACCAAATAATCTATTGATAAACTAAACATTGAACAACAATGAATCTGTTGCATAGAAGTGTGGACTGTAGCGTTTAGCCTACTTTTACGTAGTTTACAATATCCAATCAATATCAATACTATAACACAATACAAACAATAAAATACAATCAATATCAATACTATAACACAATACAAACAATAAAATACAATCAATATCAATACTATAACACAATACAAACAATAAAATACAATCAATATCAATACTATAACACAATACAAACAATAAAATACAATCAATATCAATACTATAACACAATACAAACAATAAAATACAATCAATATCAATACTATAACACAATACAAACAATAAAATACAATCAATCTTGCAGAATGTGCTGGACAGTCACTACAGAACTGTGATCAAAATTACCATTGCTATTTATTTTTAAAACTGCCATGGCCTATCAAATAGTTCCAAATGATATACCAAATGAAGGGCGTTATTGTCACCATAAAAGGTTAATTGAGGACATTTTCCACTTGAAGTTTTCATGCACAATTTTACAACAGGTCGGATTTATAACTGGAAACATGTATGGCGTGCACCAAGTGTATACATCTCAATATTTCTGTAGGCCTACATGCCTTAGATATGTGAAATGTACGCAAAGGCTATAAATGAGGCCCCTGGGCATAAATGCGCTCTGCAGCTAGTGGTCCCCTCCGAGACAAGCCACACACATTTGCCTCTGAAAAGCGATCTTCTCCAAAGGCGCGCGGCTCTCCGCTTTCATTTCATCTGTGTTGTCTGTGGACAGATATAAAGGAGGCAGCGGGACTCATCCCGGTGTAGAAAACAGACCGATGATTTCATTTTGTAGTTGGCTAAGCACATGTTCCGAGGCAGAGGGGGGTGTTAAAGCTTATTTTATTTACCAGATCTGTGTACAAATGGTTAAATGACTTGGTGGGGTGTTTTTGACAGCTGATTATTAAGGATAAAGGGTGGGAGGGCTGACTCCTCTGTTCCACTTTCCCCTTCAGCTCACCCAAAGCCTTTGAAGAGAACGCAAACATGATGGTTTTACTTTTTATGAAGTCTCATGCATTTATTTTGTTGGTGGAAGGAGAAGGAAGGAGGAGAAGCCCCCAGAGTAGTCTATACCTTTTATATTATCTTCTTTCATTTCGGTTTCTGTGATGGTGCAACTTTAAGAACTAAACTAAACCAAATCTGGTTTGACGTACAGTAGGCCTATACAGGGAAAGCTCCCTTTACACATTGTGAAAAAAATCGAAAGGCCCTTCATTGGAACTTTCCTGCCTGTGAAATTAGGCTGTCAATGAATTCAGTTAATTCTCTATACATTGCCGACGCACTTGGTCTATGTTAGCCCTTCATGCAGAGGCTATGTGCAATAATTATCCCCTTAATCATGCTCGGGAAGTGAAACAGTGAAATCAGAACAGATAAAAACAATCGATATGACGATATTGTTTGTTTTATTGAAAATGAAAACGCATGACTAAGAGCAATTTACAGCGCAACTGTCTTGCAAGTAATGCTTGCAATAGTTTTTTTTCAATATTGAATGCATTATTCATAAATTAATGAATAAGAGGTTAATTATATGCCCTGCATTTATTTTGTGCAGTGGAGTAGCAGGAGACAAAATGACCGTTATGACAAATACCTAAAGACACATATCACTAAACCGTCACGCCTATACCTTAATTATGGTGGGAAGGAGTTCATTTGATTACGATCAAAATGGTAAAAGGAAGGTTGAATCATTTGATTACGATCAAAATGGTAAAAGGAAGGTTGAATCATTTGATTACGATTAAAATGGTAAAAGGAAGGTGGAATCATTTGATTACGATTAAAATGGTAAAAGGAAGGTCGAATGATTTGCTGACAGGGTAAGATAGTTATTTTATATCGGCATGTATAGACTATCTCTGTCAAACATAGATAACAACAGGCCTGCGCCTCCTATTCACCCGATGGCATATTGCATATGTTAGTAAATGTATTGAATAATATTTTCATATAGTTTTGAGTAAAATATTCACTATAGGCTAACTAACACAGGGATGAATTGCATGCACCACCGTCGATAGCCTCGTGCAACAAAGGCTGCTATCTATCATCCAGAGAGCACTTATCATTGGAAAAGATGGTGTACCGAAACGGTGTCCCATCTCCTTCTTTAAAGTGACCCACAATAAAAATTGGATTACTAATAATACGTCTTGCACGAGTCACAAATTACACAAACGTCCTTTAATCCAATTCAATGCAAGACAATTGGTTATCGTCTTAATAGCATATTCATTCTGCTTTCATTTGCTCTACATGCGGTGTCACACGAGGACCACCCACAGTCTCCGGACAGAATTTGTTTCTTTATTTGTCTCTGCGACAGTCGTCTGTCCTACAATTACAGACTTGCGTCTTGGCTCACTAAAATTAGTTACATGCTTTGAGTATATTTAAAACATGATGACTAGGTCTACTCGCCTTTCTGAATAAAATAAATGTAGCCTCAGCTTTGACGCGGATTTGTTTTTGATTGGAATGTTTTTCTCACTATGGCACCTCACCAGTGTCTTTCGTCGAAGCGCGCAGACGATAGTTTGCGCTCCTATTCAGATAGTAACAGGATAAATAGGCCAACCAGTGTCCTCCAATTTTGGATATGGGTGTTGATTATGGCAAAGTAGACTAAATGATCGATTTTTATTTGTGTCATTGAATGTCTTAAACATATTTTGCTTGGGGAGACCAATGGGCTATGACTTTACCCAACACCACATATACTTTTTGCCCGTGTCACCTTGCTACAAAATATTGCAGCCTCGCCTTTCCTTGGCGTGCAGGGGATTACATGAAATCGTTGTGCTTAAACCATCCATATCCCACTCTCGCTCATATGCTAATTAAACCACCAATCAATTTGCCACTGCTAGTTGTGCTGTAAAGGACTAATGATTTTTTAATTAGGGGCATCAAGATGTGTCTCTCTCCAGTTCTAATGACTGGAGAGAGAGAAAATGGATATCAAGGCAGCTAATATTTGACACAACGCCCAGTTTGGAAAATAAAATGTAGGCTAATGTTAGTAGTTTTTTTTTACCTTATATTGTAATAAACTATTCCAGAGAACACGTCTCTGTAGGACTACCTACACGGAAATTATGCACCATAATAGGGGTAGAATCGTGAATATTCAGAACGGGTATAGGGGATGGATTGCCATGCACTTGTTCCAAATGTTAACCTCTATATTATGTTACAAAAACAGCAATATTATAGACTGTAGCCTAATTTCCATAAGCTATGGATAAAACATATAATAAAACGGCCAAACATAAACAAAAGTATCATCATCATTATTATTATATTCATAACGTTAGAATTGTTGCTGGTTTAAAAATAAATTGAGCATGTGTAAAATAACTCGAAATGCAGGCAGTTGCATATAGGCCTAATAGTTATAATGTCAAAATGTAATCTTATTATTTTGTCATGTAAGCCTACATCGATCATATCCTTTGCTTAAACAAGTTCTACATTTATTTTAATATCTTGAAATGTATCATAGGCAAGCATCTTTACTATAACATTTTTCTGTGGTCAACTGGGCTATGTTTTTTTTTGAGGGGGGGGGGGGGGATTCCTAGTAACAGAGAGAGGCAGTGTATTGGTATTGCTTTATCAAAAACAGTTATAGAATTATCATGGCTTTGGTTAAAGTCTTTATGAAAAGTTGTCAAAGGTCCTGTTCAGCTTTGTCTTAACATTAGTGTCTGTATATGAACTATCTTGCAGAGCGAGGCCAGACAGTTCTGCTTTACTTTATCATGGACTCTATTTCAAACGGGGGTTACAAAGTGAGTTTAACCATGTATACAAGTTTCAATGCAAGTTTATTATTGCAATTTGGTCGATGCAGATGTCATCCAACGCTTGTTCTATCAAACCCGCATTGCAGTAGACTATTGACGCAGTGGAAAAAATGAAATCCCAGAATGGAATAAACCAACAACGTAAAATATAGGATAATAAAATATAGAAAATGAATGAGAACCATTGTTTTGATCACATCAAATGTTTTATTGGTCACATGCACATATTTAGCAGATGTTATTGTGGGTGTAGCGAAATGTTTGTTTTCCTAGCTCCAACAGTGCAATAATATCTAACAAGTCACAAGAATACACACATCTAAAAGTAAAATAATTTAATAAAGAAATATAGAAATATTAGAATGAGCAATGTCGGGGTGGCATTGTCTAAAATACAGTAGAATATAAGACAGTATATATATATGAGATGAGTAAAGCTGTATTTAAACATTATTAAAATGACCAGTGATTCCATGTCTATGGTAGCCGGCTAGTGATGGCTATTTAACAGTCTGATGGCCTTGAGGTAGAAGCAGTTTTCCAGTGTCTTGGTCCCAGCTTTGATGCACCTGTACTGACCTCGCCTTCTGGATGATAGCGGGGTGAACAGGCCATGGCTCAGGTGGTTGATGTCATTGATTATATTTTTGTCCTTCCTGTGACATCGGGTGCTGTAGGTGTCCTGGAGGACAGACAGTGTGCCCCCGGTGAGGCGTTGGGCTGACCGTACCACCCTCTGGAGAGCCCTGCGGCTGCTGGCGGTGCTGTTGCCGTACCAGACGGTGATACATCCCAACAGAATGCTCTCAATTGTGCATTTGTAAAAGTTTCTGAGGGTCTTAGGGGCCAAGCCAAATGTCTTCAGCCTCCTGAGGTTTAAGAGGGGCTGTTGTGCCTTCTTCACCACACTGTCTGTGTGGGTGAACCATTTCAGATCTTCAGTGATGTGAAAGCTGAGGAACTTGAAACTTTTCCAGTTCTCTACTGTGGCCCCGTCGATGTGGATAGGGGTGTGCTCCCTCTGCTGTTTCCTGAAGTCCATGATCAGCTCCTTCATTTTTTGTTGAAGTTGAGGGAGAGGTTATTTTCCTGGCATCTTTCCGCCAGGATCCTCACCTCCTCCATGTCGGCTGTCTCGTCATTGTTGGTAATCAGGCTTACTACTGTTGTGTCATCTGCAAACTTGATGATTGAGTTGCAGGCGTGTGTGGCCACGCAGTCATGGGTGAACAGGGCTGAGCACACGCCCTTGTGGGGCGCCTTTGTTGTGGATCAGCGAAGTGGAAGTGTTGTTTCTCACCTTCACCACCTGGGGGCGGCCTGTCCAGGACCCAGATGCACAGGGTGCGGTTCAGACCCAGGGCCCCGAGCTGAATGATGATCTTGGAGGGTACTATGATGTTGAAGGCTGAGCTATAGTCAATGATAGTTGTAAAGATTCTATTGAGGTGTTTCCTTTGCTGCTGATATAGGCCTACCTAGCCTGCAAAACACTTTAGTTTTCAAACTATTTCACTTTGGCCTTTGACTGTGAGCTGTTAGGCTGTGAAAGAGGCAGGCAGATGAGAGGTTCTCTGCGCCCACATAGTGCAGGAATGCGTTGGCCGGGGTCCCCAGGCACCTCGAGGCCTGGAGGAGAGGAGCCGAGGGCCTACTGCTACAATAAATCAGGGCCTCCCTTCTCTGCTCCACATCGCCCCCTCCGTGTTTTTACAGCGGACAGAGGAATCCTCTGCTTAATTAATTTAGAATGTGTAAATAAAGCAAAGACAGTGAACTCCCCTCATCTCTGGAAGCAAAATATTAACTTTGGAAGCGCTCGCCTCATCGACTTTTGACACAGTGTGAAACACTGACGGACACCTGCTGCTGGTCTGGCATCCCACACACAGAGAACACAGGGGGATTAATTACAGTGGATATTAAACTGCACCGATTACCAGACTATGATAACAGGTGATCCAGCCCGCCGTTCACGTGCATGTCTCGATGCACAGCTCCTTGTCCCGTCCCTCTCAGAGAGCACGCGCAGAGTGAGGGGTAAGACATGGGATAGCTCGGGGTTTCCAGGGTGAGGGGTGTGATGTATACTTCTTTAACATGATTATTATCTCCATGACAACCTAGCCACATCTGTCTTTCTTTTGGAGTGGGACGTTTCTTCGAGTTGTTGTTGGCTTATTGGAGCAGCGCCGGGGACTTGAGAGGGCGAGTGTTGTGACCTTCCCGGTATTGCTTTGATAGAGAGGCACAGCTGTTGGCCGTTCTCGAACAGACTGATATTACTAACGGAAGTAGACAACAACAAACGTTAGTAGAGTAACCTAGTAGGTCCATTTTATGCGGGGACGTTGATAGGCTACACGTCCCTTGGCATTTCGATGAGGGTGTGAATAGAACAAACAAGAAGCAAAGGAAGCTGGAAAAAGGCGCGTCATATGAGTAGGAATGAAAAGGCCTCCGAAATCTGAATGTATAGGGCCTAGGCAAGAGCAAAACATACCAAACTCTTAGAACTGCAAATTAGTTAACCTCTATATTATGAGGGGCAATGAGGCCTTCCTTCTTCGTTTATTAGCCTTGAGGTTAACTGTTGCAGGCCTAGTTTTCCCATAACTGCTGTGGCCTATTTGTTAACCTATTACGCACAAAATATAGGCCTGTTACGCACGGAGTATAGGCCTAATCATACATATAGGCTAGGTGTAATTTCATGTCCAATAATTGCCCATAGAGAATATTAAATACATTTACATATTACATTTAAGTCATTTAGCAGACGCTCTTATCCAGAGCGATTTTTTTATGATGCAAATTTACTTTCTAGCTGGTAATTCTTAAGACTTGATCTTCGAGCTCTCCAAACATAATTCATTTTTTTCGCACAATGTAACATTTCTAAATTAATGCTGACACTACACCAAAACATTTTAACACGAAAATGTGCACTTAATAATGTGTTGATCAACTTTTTCCCAAAATGTCTACCCCTTTAAATCACGCGCATACGCACTCCTCAATGTTCTTCTAATTGTTGCATAGCACTACTTTATTTCCTGCAGTTTACACAGTCTTATATGGATGTTATATATTATTTGTATTAACATTTAATTATTTGTGTATGTGTTCTGTTTCAATTTGAAGAATATTAAGGTGGACAATATGAATAGCCTCTCAAATTAGGTTTACTCGATTAGGGAACATGTGGTATATTTTGGTACACTAAATAAAACGTTTTTTATTTTATTTTTAAGTTTATTCTTCCAATATATATTCCAATCAGTATAACAAAATACAAGTCTGCGCTGCATTTTATATTTTGCAGAGAAAATACCTCAAGTACAGTATCTCCCCAAGAAAGGTGAAAAATCGACTTTGTTTAAGTTGACACGTAATATATTTTCGAATGTGAGCTTGTTTTCGGAAAGAAGGGGAAAACCTCGCGATAAAAATATAGTTTACTATCCAGAGTGAAATGCGATCATGATGGGGTCGAGGGGCCAAACTTTTCAAGACAAATGTTTATTTAGAGAAGTGAGCGCTGTCTATGCGACTCCCGGTTCTCCTAGAATTGTAGCACTAATGTCTTTAGCAGAGTAGTGCAGACCACCGCTTGAAAAGCCCACCACAGTTACAAGGCTCTGCTGGCTGCCGCGCTGTACAGAGCCGCACGAGGGGACTGCAGTGTCAAAACAGAGAGCTGTAGCCTACATGCAGAATCGATTGTCCACTGTATAACTTCCATGAAGTTACATTCATTCGAGTTAGTTAGTTCCTTTCAGTGTCCAAAGATGTGCGAATGCGTAACGAAACAAGAACGCGCCAGATGCTGATTACACTCTCATTCCATTTGAGGAAGGACGCGTCTGTAGCCGCTACTATGTTGTACCCGGTGTTTTCTTACAGTTTGTGAAATTGAATTAGTTACGGTGGGGATCTGACCTTTTACCATACCCACACATTTTTCCACACCCTCAAGTTTGTGGTGTTTCTGGGTGTTTTTGTTTGCTCAGCTGGAATCTCCATCAGACACTGTGTCCGAGTCGTCCAAGTCTATCTCTCCTATACCCTCCCCTCTTCTCTCCTCCTCTACTGCACTCTCGCCCTAGGTCCCAACGAACTCCCCCCACACGCTCGCAGCCGGGCCTCGCCACCAACATGGATCTGAGGGAGGGCAGATGTGGAAGAAAACACACACTCAAAGAGAGCAATAATGGTACCTTACACAGCACATACATTTATTTGATTTTTATTTATTTATCATTGTTAAACTATTCAACAAAAATAAAGCAATGAATTATTATTTAAGGTAGAACCATAATAAAACGTTTACTAGTACTACCTTATTCTGTTGCTACTTGTGTTTGATATTATTAGAAGGGTCTTATTATTTAAGAATTCATTATGTTTAAAAGGCAATTGTCAAAGTAACTGTTCCTTCTTTCACTATCTAACATGCTGTTATGCACAACACTTGAAGTTGTGTAACAGTGTAAGCTATTTACAGCATCACTCTGAGACATTTTGTTTGGTAACACTATTGAATAAAACAATTGTGTTAGGGTTACAATCAAAGTTCTTTATGTGCTTTTACATTACATTTTTGTACACAGGCAGATTCATGCGGCAAAAGTAGGAGTTTGTTTTAGATATTATTGTGTACTGTCAGAATACATAACTGTGTATTCTAGGAATTTTGCTCCTGAAAGACAGATTTCCTATTCCATGCTGTTCCAAGTGATTTGTTGTTTTCCGCAAAAGTGCCACTGCAAAATGTTGTTCCATATGATGCCTCATCAGATAACAGCACAGAGCAACCACAACAGCAGCTATAGAGTGTCACGTCACACCCCAAGCACACACTTATGTGAAGAGGCAGTGGTGGAGAATGCAGCATCCAAGCTCTCCCTACATCCCCACCTCCTCCCCACCACACACCTCCCTCCTGACCCATTTTCTCAAAACCGGCAGGTCGAGGTGCACAGGCTCTGACTGAACCCTGAGTAAGTGCACAAAGGGAACTCAAGTTCTCCGGGGGACTCAAGACTCTTAATGTTCCACCGCGCTCCAGAACCTTTCCCCTTCCCACTCGTCCCCCTCCGAGACAGCCTGAATGGGAGGCAGTTGGGTGAAGTAATGAGAAAAGAGAAAAAGGGAGAAGAGGGGGAAGGGTTAGAGAGTACAGAGAGCCTCTCATTAATAACTCAATAACGCATAATCTGCTTGGGCAGGACCTTCACTGACAGGGTCTGCTTTGGCATTGTGTGAAGTGGCAGCAACCCCCTCTTCTGCAGCTAGCATGTCCTGGTTTAGACATGTGAAGTGTGTCAGCTGGCCTAAATATATCCAGTTGTTTTCAAGAAGCAGAGGTTTGACAAGACTCAAGAGCACTTTTATGTGGTTCAGCACCTTGCGAAAAATGTGTGCAGTCAGACAAAACATGTTTGAAGTCAATTTGAATTGCATTCTTGTAGGAGTTTTCAATGATAGGAAGTTAGGAAAAGCTGTTTTGATCTACACCACTACTGTTTGTATCAATTCCATGAAGCCAGATCCAACGAAAAGCCTTGAAGAGATTGAATGGATGATTTATGAATGCAAGCTTGGCTTACCTCAGAGAGACAACAGGCTATAATTAGTGGATGTTAGCTATAATCTGCAAGGAAAGTCTAAAATGTCCCACCTGGAGCCAGAAGTAAAGCATCTGTGAGTCACAGGGTTTATGTAGGCCTATATGTATTTATGCAGGAGTGCATGTTGGCAGGATAGGTCGTATGACAGTGGAAGCTGCAAAGATACGTAGGCCACACATGCAAACGTACACACACACATTATACACACACAGATCAATATCCTTCTTTTGTGTGGCTGATCGAACTAGACTCCTGGGCTAACACTTGTTATGCAGTTGGAAAGGGAGAGAGGGGGCGCAATGTCTGTCATTCCCAGAGTGAGATCTCATCTCTGTTCATCTCCTCTTTCCGTTGCTGTTATTCATCCTGCTGGATCCACATAATAACACAAAATAATGACTGCTGCCCGCTGTACGTGTGCACGTGTGTTTGTGTGTGTGTGTTTCACATCTGTGTCTGCCCTATTAGCACCAATTCAACGTATTTCTAAGCGCATTAAACAAGATGGCGGTGAGGTATCATAAATGGTATTGTGTGCGTGTGACATGCCTGGTTTTGAAGAGGGTTGCGGTGGTAAGCTCCCAAGTTCAAAGCTAAAGAGAGTAAAAGGGGGAAAGATGATAAGGCCACTCTAATGCTTCTTATTTAGAGAGAAAAAAAATGTAGATAAAGAAATAAGAGCTGTAGGGGAACAATGGCGTCTGTGGTGAATGGCTGATACAGAGGTGAAGTGGCCTGAGATTGCAGCCTCAACAGCAGTGTGGAGGGGCATCTGGTCGTGTGTGTGTGTGTGTATATGTGTGGTGGGGGGTCATAATGCTCCTCATTATTAATGCTCAGAGTCATTTCAGTGAGGAGTTTTTTTCTGATGGGAATGGATGAATGAATAGATGGATGGATTGAGAGAGGAGGCTGAAGTGTTGGGGGGATGGTAAGGAGCAGAGAAATTGAGGTTAAGTGGAGGTGTTTAGATGCTGCAGATGCAGAGAGGAGGGAGAGAAAGAATAGGAGAGTAGACATCACAGGGCTGTGTGTTCTCAGTGTGCGAGTAGGACCACAAATAGGATAATTGAGTACAGATATCCTTATTTTAGCATTGAGCCTTTGGGATGGTAAGGATGTCTTAGGCCACTCTGAGTGCAGAGCTCATTGATGAATACAACTTCCTCCAACTCAACAGCAATAAGACAGAGGCAGTGCTGATAGGCACCCCACAGCAGATCACTAACATCCTCCCTGCCATAGATGGCCATACCATTCCCCTCTCCTCAGTCATCAATAACTTGGATGTGAAATTCGACCCTACTCTCTCCTTTAATGCCCCTATTACTCACGTCTGTAAAACTTAATTCCTTCACCTGAAGAACATCTCCCGCCGAAGACCCTCTCTCACCACGTCTGACACAGAAAAGCTCATTCATTCATTTTCTCCAGAATTGATTAGGGGAACACAGTACTTGGGGTATCTGCCTGCAAATTCAATTCACAAATTACAGCTCATCTAAACAGTGTCGCAAGGATTTAGTCAAAAACAAAAAAGCATGCCCAGATCACCTCCATCCTTGTGGATCTGCATTGGATACCTGTCCCTCAAAGAATTGACTTCAAAAATTAAGAGTTAAAAAAAATTGTAAAAATAGAAAATAGTTAAACTAAAGAAAAACCCTGGAATAAATAGGTGTGTCCACATTTTTTGACTGGTATATACACTGCTCAAACACGAACACTAAAATAACACATCCTAGATCTGAATGAATGAAATATTCTTATTAAATACGTTTTTCTTTACATAGTTGAATGTGCTGACAACAAAATCACACAAAAATTATCAATGGAAATCAAATTTATCAACCCATGGAGGTCTGGATTTGGAGTCACACTCAAAATTAAAGTGGAAAACCACACTACAGGCTGATCCAACTTTGATGTAATGTCCTTAAAACAAGTCAAAATGAGGCTCAGTAGTGTGTGTGGCCTCCACGTGCCTGTATGACCTCCCTACAACGCCTGGGCATGCTCCTGATGAGGTGGCGGATGGTCTCCTGAGGAATCTCCTCCCAGACCTGGACTAAAGCATCCGCCAACTCCTGGACAGTCTGTGGTGCAACGTGGCGTTGGTGGATGGAGCGAGACATGATGTCCCAGATGTGCTCAATTGGATTCAGGTCTGGGGAACGGGCGGGCCAGTCCATAGGATCAATGCCTTCCTCTTGCAGGAACTACTGACACACTCCAGCCACATGAGATCTAGCATTGTCTTGCATTAGGAGGAACCCAGGGCCAACCGCACCAGCATATGGTCTCACAAAGGGGTCTGAGGATCTCATCTTGGTACCTAATGGCAGTCAGGCTACCTCTGGCGAGCACATGGAGGGCTATGCGGCCCTCCAAAGAAATGCTACCTCACACCATGACTGACCCACCGCCAAACCGGTCATGCTGGAGGATGTTGCAGGCAGCAGAACGTTCTCCACGGCGTCTCCAGACTCTGTCACGTCTGTCACATGTGCTCAGTGTGAACCTGCTTTCATCTGTGAAGAGCACAGGGCGCCAGTGGCGAATTTGCCAATTTTGGTGTTCTCTGGCAAATGCCAAACGTCCTGCACGGTGTTGGGCTGTAAGCACAACCCCCACCTGTGGACGTCGGGCCCTCATACCACCCTCATGGAGTCTGTTTCTGACCGTTTGAGCAGACACATGCACATTTGTGGCCTGCTGGAGGTCATTTTGCAGGGCTCTGTCAGTGCTACTCCTGCACCTCCTTGCACAAAAGCGGAGGTAGCGGTCCTGCTGCTGGGTTGTTGCCCTCCTACGGCCTCCTCCACGTCTCCTGATGTACTGGCCTGTCTCCTGGTAGCGCCTCCATGCTCTGGACACTATGCTGACAGACACAGCAAACCTTCTTGCCACAGCTCGCATTGATGTGCCATCCTGGATGAGCTGCACTACCTGAGCCACTTGTGTGGGTTGTAGACTCCGTCTCATGCTACCACTAGAGTGAAAGCACCGCCAGCATTCAAAAGTGACCAAAACATCAGCCAGGAAGCATAGGAACTGAGAAGTAGTCTGTGGTCACCACCTGCAGAACCACTCCTTTATTGGGGGTGTCTTGCTAATTGCCTATAATTTCCACCTGTTGTCTATTCCATTTGCACAACAGCATGTGAAATGTATTGTCAATCAGTGTTGCTTCCTAAGTGGACAGTTTGATTTCACAGAAGTGTGATTGACTTGGAGTTACATTGTGTTGTTTAAGTGTTCCCTTTATTTTTTTGAGCAGTGTATATATATATACAGTTGAAGTCGGAAGTTTACATACACCTTATCCAAATACAGTTAAACTCAGTTTTTCACAATTCCTGACATTTAATCCTAGTAAAAATTCCCTGTCTTAGGTCAGTTAAGATCACCACTTTATTTTTAGAATGTGAAATGTCAGAATAATATTAGAGAGAATGATTTATTTCAGATTTTATTTATTTCATCACATTCTCAGTGGATCAGACGTTTACATACACTCAATCAGTATTTGGTAGCATTGCCTTTAAATTGTTTAACTTGGGTCAAACGTTTTGGGTAGCCTTCCACAAGCTTCCCACAATAAATTGGGTGAATTTTGGCCCATTCCTCCTGACAGAGCTGATGTAACTGAGTCAGGTTTGTAAGGCCTCCTTGCTCGCACACGCTTTTTCAGTTCTGCCCACAAATATTCTATAGGATTGAGGTCAGGGCTTTGTGATGGCCACTCCAATACCTTGACTTTGTTGTCCTTAAGCCATTTTGCCACAACTTTGGAAGTATGCTTGGGGTCATTGTCCATTTGGAAGACCCATTTGCGACCAAGCTTTAATTTCCTGACTGATGTCTTGAGATGTTGCTTCAATATATCCACATAATTTTCCTCCCTCATGATGCCATCTATTTTGTGAAGTGCACCAGACCCTCCTGCAGCAAAGCACCCCCACAACATAATGCTGCCACCCCCGTGCTTCGTGGTTGGGATGGTGTTCTTCGGCTTGCAAGCATCCCCCTTTTTCCTCCAAACATAACGCTGGTCATTATGGCCAAACAGTCCTATTTTTGTTTCATCGGAGCAGAGGACATTTCTCCAAAAAGTACGATCTTTGTCCCCATGTGCAGTTGCAAACCGTAGTCTGTCTTTTTATGGCGGTTTTGGAGCAGTTGCTTCTTCCTTGCTGAGCGGACTTTCAGGTTATGTCGATATAGGACTTGTTTTACTGTGGATATAGATACTTTTGTACCTGTTTCCTCCAGCATCTTCAACAGGTCCTTTGCTGTTGTTCTGTGATTGATTTGCACTTTTCGCAGCAAAGTCAGTTCATCTCTAGGAGACAGAACGTGTCTCCTTCCTGAGTGGTATGACGGCTGCGTGGTCCCATGGTGTTTATACTTGTGTACTATTGTTTGTACAGATGAACGTGGTACCTTCAGGCGTCTGGAAATTGCTCCCAAGGATGAACGAGACTTGTGGAGGTCTACAATCTTTGGCTGATTTCTTTAGATTTTCCCAGGATGTCAAGCAAAGAGGCACTGAGTTTGAATGTAGGCCTTGAAGTACATCCACAGATACACCTCCAATTGACCCTAATTATGTCAATTAGCCTATCAGAAGCTTCTAAAGCCATGACATCCTTTACTGGAATTTTCCAAGCTGTTTAAAGGCACAGTCAACTTAGTGTATGTAACCTTCTGACCCACTGGAATTGTGATACAGTGAATTATAAGTGAAATAATCTGTCTTTGAACAATTGTTGGTAAAATTACTTGTGTCATGCACAAAGTAGATGTCCTAACCGACGTGCTATAGTTTGTCCTAACTGAAAACTATAGTTTGTTAACAAAAAATGTGGATGGGTTGAAAAACGAGTTTTAATGACTCCAACCTAAGTGTATGTAAACTTCCGACTTCAACTGTATATATAGTGCAATTGGAAAGTATTTAGACCCCTTGAGTTTTTCCAAATTTTGTTACGTTACAGCCTTATTCTAAAATGGATGAAACTGTTTTTTCCCTCATCAATCTACACACAATACCCCATAATGACACAGCAAAAACAGGTTCTTAGACATTTTTGTAAATATATAAAATTAAAAAAAATGAAATGTCACAGTACTTTGTTGAAGCACCTTTGGTAGCTATTACAACCTCTAGTCTTCTTGGGTATGACGCTACAAGCTTGGCAAACCTGTATTTGGAGTGTTTATCCCATTCTTCTCTGCAGATCCTCTCAAGCTCTGTCAGGTTGGATGGGGAGCGTCGCTGCACAGCTATTTTCAGGTCTCTCCAGAGCTGTTTGATCGGGTTCAAGTCCAGGTACTGGCTGGACCACCCAAGGACATTCAGAGACTTGTCCCGAAGCCACTCCTGCATAAAACCCAATGTCGTTTTAGAGAATATGACAGTATGTCCAACCGGCCTCACAACTGCAGACCATGTGTAACCATGCCAGTCCAGGCTGCGGGATTGTCCGAGAGGGAGATGATTAGAATTTTGTGAGGAAAAACATTTTTATTTATATATTTGTTTACCCCCCTTTACCCCCCTTACCCCCCGTTTATATTTGTTTACCCCCCTTTTCTCCAGCCTACCTCTCCTCTGTCCCTATACATCCTTCTCTCCATTCCAAACTTCCCTCTTTCTGTGCCCACCCAGGCAGTCTCTCTCTCATTTGCTTTCTGTCTCCAGTTTTCTCCTTCATCCCTTTTTTCCCTGCACCTCCCATTCTCTCGCCTGTCATTCCTCCAGTGTTTGGGTTGGGAGCAGGAAGTTTGTCCTGGGGATGTGTGCGTTGGGAGGATGTGGTGTGATGAGCCAGGCCGGCTGAGAGGGAGTGGGGCCCGGCGGAGTGGGGCCTGGCGGAGTGGGGCCCGGCGGAGTGAGAGGGAGTGGGGCCTGGCGGAGCGGGGCAATGCAGCACAGGGAGGGGGGAGGGGGTGAGCTGCGTGTCCATGGCTGTTTGTCTTCCTCATTGTCCTGCTTGGCGATGTCACGGGCCATTGTGGCTGGCCAAGATTGATGAGGAGCAGGGACAGGAAGCCCAGGGCTGATGTGCTGGTCCTCCGGCTGGAGGGTTGGTGCTTAAGGCTGGGGCTGGAGGGCTGGAGGGCTGGAGGGCTGGAGGGCTGGTAGGGCTGGAGGGCTGGGGGGCTGGAGAGCTGGAGGGCTGGAGGGCTGGGGGG
>NC_074678.1:34322503-34335270 GCF_029448725.1 Salvelinus fontinalis
CTGATCACTCTACTCGTGTTACTCTGATTGATTACCACTGAGCCTGAGCTGAACTCAGACGTCACTCTGTCGGTCTAGCGTTTGGTTTGTTTGTTTGTTTGTTTGTCCGGTGGCTTGTTTGTTGTTAGCTTTGCGCTGATCATTATCATGATAAATTATTTGAAAAGTCTCCAGAGACTAAATTTGACAAAAATCGAACTCAATCTTATTGGACTTTCGAAAACGTGTCCCCTGTCACTAACGCTCATTGGAAACATTAGCTAAAAACACCAGAGATGGATCATCTCATGTTAGCCCTAATATAGTGTGTCACAGTTCAGCGCCATCCTAGAGCATCGCATTGACGGATGATGTCCTCCTTTATTACATAACACATAACATATAGCAGTGTCTCACCTGCCCTGAGCCCAGGATCACTATACATACACATGGGGATGGCTGGATAGGGAATAGGGCTACTGAGTCTGTTGACTGGTGGAATGTCAATGTCCACGCACACTGGGCCTCACTACTCTGTTGCCCCCTGTCTGCAGGGCAGAGAGTGGTATTGTGAAGCCGAATAGCAGTGGTGTAAAGTTCTTAAGTAAAAATAATTTTAAGTACTACTTAAGAAGTTTTTTGGGGTATCTGTACTTTACTTTTATATTTTTGAGAACTTTTACTTTTACTCCACTACATTCCTAAAGAAAATAATGTACTTTTTACTCCATACATTTTCCCTGACAGCTAAAATTACTCATTACTTTTAGAATGCTCAAGCAGAACTGAATTATGGCATCTATCAATATAACGCTCTGTCATCCCTACTGCCTCTGATCTGGCGGACTCACAAAACACAAATACTGTGTTTTGTAAATTATGTTTGAGTGTTGGTCCAAACCATATCTGGTTTGCTAAATATAAGGAATTTGATGTATTGCATTTACTTTTACTTTGTACTTATACTCAAGTATGACAATTGAGTACTTTTTCTACCACTGTACATAAGTACATTTAAAGCCAGATACTTTTAGACATTACTCAAGTAGCAATTTACCAGGTAAATTTCACTTTTACTTGAATCATTTTCTGTTAAGGTATTTTTACTTTTACTCAAGTATGACAATTTAAAATTGTGGCCGCATTGTGACCAGATATCCTAGTCGCAAATTATTTGACAGATATTCTTTCAAAATAATATTTATTTTTAGACACATATTGATGCCATAAGTCAAAGTCAATAATTTTAGAGAGTGGGATAATGATGATTTAAATAGTTTCACTGTACAGATCCATCTACACTTTTAAGATATCAAATCAAATCTTATTTGTCACATACACATGGTTAGCAGATGTTAATGCGAGTGTAGCGAAATTCTTGTGCTTCTAATTCTGACCATGCAGTAATATCTAACAAGTAATCTAACCTAACAATTTCACAACAACTACCTTATACACACACAAGTGTAAAGGAATGAATAAGAATATGTACATACAAATATATGGATGAGCGATGGCCGAACGGCATAGGCAAGATGCAGTAGATGGTATAGAGTACAGTATATACATATGAGATGAGTAATGTAGGGTATGTAAACATTATATAAAGTGGCATTGTTTAAAGTGGCTAGTGATACATTTATTACATACATTTTTCCATTATTAAAGTGGCTAGAGTTGAGTCAGTATGTTGGCAGCAGCCACTCAATGTTAGTGATGGCTGTTTAACAGTCTGATGGCCTTGAGATAGAAGCTGTTTTTCAGTCTCACGGTCCCCGCTTTAATGCACCTGTACTGACCTCGCCTTCTGGATGATAGCGGGGTGAACAGGCAGTGGCTCGGGTGGTGTTGTCCTTGATGATCTTTTTGGCCTTCCTGTGACATCAGGTGGTGTAGGTGTCCTGGAGGGCAGGTAGTTTGCCCCCGGTGATGCGTTGTGCAGACCTCATTACCCTCTGGAGATCCTTACGGTTGTGGGCGGAGCAGCTGCCATACCAGGCTGTGATACAGCGCAACAGGATGCTCTCGATTGTGCATCTGTAAAACTTTGTGAGTGTTTTTGGTGACAAGCCAAATTTCTTCAGCCTCCTGAGGTTGAAGAGGCGCTGCTGCGCCTTCTTCACCACGCTGTCTATGTGGGTGAACCAATTCAGGTTGTCCGTGATGTGTACGCCAAGGAACTTAAAACTTTCCACCCTCTCCACTACTGTCCCGTCAATGTAGATAGGGGGCTGCTCCCTCTGCTGTTTCCTGAAGTCCACGATCATCTCCTTTGTTTTATTGACATTGAGTGTGAGGTTATTTTCCTGACACCACACTCCGAGGGCCCTCACCTCCTCCCTGTAGGCTGATTCGTCGTTGTTGGTAATCAAGCCTACCACTGTAGTGTCGTCTGCAAACTTGATGATTGAGTTGGAGTCGTGCATGGCCACGCAGTCGTGGGTGAACAGGGAGTACACGAGAGGGCTGAGATCGCACCCTTGTGGGGACCCAGTGTTGATTGAGGATCAGCGGGGTGCGGGCAGTGTGCACCACCTGGGGGCGGCCCGTCAGGAAGTCCAGTTGCACAGGGTGGGGTCGAGACCCAGGGTCTCGAGCTTAGTGACGAATTTGGAGGGTAATATGGTGTTAAATGCTGAGCTGTAATCGATGAACAGCATTCTTACATAGGTATTCCTCTTGTCCAGATGGGTTAGGGCAGTGTGCAGTGTGATGGCAATTGCATCGTCAGTGGACCTATTGGGGCGGTAAGCAAATTGGAGTGGGTCTAGGGTGTCAGGTAGGGTGGAGGTGATATGGTCCTTGACTAGTCTCTCAAAGCACTTCATGATGACGGAAGTGAGTGCTACGGGGCGGTAGTCATTTAGCTCAGTTAACTTAGCTTTCTTGGGAACAGGAACAATGGTGGCCATCTTGAAGCAATTGGGAACAGCAAACTGGGATGAGGATTGATTGAATATGTCCGTAAACACACCAGCAAACTGGTCTGCGCATGCACTGAGGACGTGGCCGGGGATGCCGTCTGGGCCTGCAGCCTTGCGAGGTTTAACACGTTTAAATGTTTTACTCACATTGGCTGCAGTGAAGGAGAGCCTGCAGGTTTTGGTAGCGGGCCGTGTCAGTGGCACTGTATTGTCCTCAAAGCGAGCAAAGAAGTTGTTTAGTCTGTCTGGGAGCAAGACATCGTGGTCCGCGACAGGCCTGGTTTTTCTTTTGTAGTCCGTGATTGACTGTAGACTCTGCCACATACCTCTCGTGTCTGAGCCGTTGAATTGCGACTCCACTTTGTCTCTATACTGACGCTTAGCTTGTTTGATTGCCTTGCGGAGGGAATAGCTACACTCACCCCCTAGTGGCGGCCCGTCAGGAAGTCCAGACACAATACGTGTCTGAATATCTCTGGAGCTTGTCAGGGCGATCTGATCACAATCATCTACACCTGCCCAAAACTGTGGGCACAATCAAAATGTGCACAAGATCGGGACAAATGATGCATGTTAGAACCAGGTATAAACGGGTCTTATGACATCATGGGCTTTTATGGACACAGGGAAGTGAGGGTGCCAGTGGGGAGAGATAGAGAGTCAGGCAGGAGAGACGTGATGCAGGCAGGCTCAGGGAGCTGTCTGGATTAGCCTGCCATGGGTTATACAGAGGTGAACATCTGGTGAGGGCCTGCAGAGATAGTTACTCATCCCAGAGACCTAGCCCGGGGAGGATGAGCGAGAGCGAGAGAGCGAGAGAGAGAGAGAGAGAGAGAGGAGAGAGAGAGAGGAGAGAGAGAGAGAGAGAGAGAGAGAGAGAGAGAGAAGAGAGAGTCCACACACACCTTCACACATGACACACACACACACACACACACACACACACACACACACACACACACACACACACACACATTTCACACACACACACACACACACACACCACACACACACACACCACACACACACACACACACACACACACACACACACACACACACACACACACACACACACACACCACACACCACACACACCACACCACACACACACACACACACACACACACACACACACACACCACACACACACACACACACACACACACACACACACACACACACACGTCTTGCCACTGCAGGCCTTCCTTTCAATTCCTCTGACACCCAGCTGATATAGAGGTCCTGTATGGCAAGGAGCTCACACCCAGTGATGTATTAGGCAGTCCGCACCTCCCTCTGTAGTGCTTTGTGGTCGAAGGCGGAGCATTTGCCATAACAAGCAGTGATGCAGCCAGTCAAGATTCTCCTGATGGTGCAGCTGTAGAAAACTTTGAGGATCCAAGGGCCCATGCCAAATCTTTTCAGCCTCCTGAGGGGGAAGAAACTGTTGTGCCCTCTTCATGACTGTGCGGGTGTGTGTGGACCATGTTTACGGCATTGTTAGGAGCTAGTAACACAAGCATTTCGCTACACCCGCTATAACATTTGCTAAACTGTGTAAGCGACCAATAAACTTTGATTTGATTTGATGTTAAGTGCTTAGTGATGTGGACAACAAGGAGCTCTCAACCCGCTCCATTACAGTCCCGTCGATGTGGACGGGGGTGTGCTCTCCCCTCTTTCTCCTGTGGTTCACCATGATCAGCTCCTTGGTCTTACTGATGTTGAAGGAGAGGTTGTTGTCATGGCACAAGTCTCTGACCTCCTCCCTGTAGGCTGTCTCATCGCCGTAGGTGATCAGGCCAACCACCGTCGCGTCATGAGCAAACTTGATGATGGTGTTGGAGTCGTGCGTGGACTGTTGGAGTCGTGGGTGAACAGGGAGTACAGGAGGGGACTAAGCACACACCTCTGAGGCGCCCTCGTGTTGAGGGTCAGCGTGGCAGAGGTGTTGTTGCCTTCCCTCACCCCCTGGTGGCAGCCCGTCAGGAAGTCCAGGATCCAGTTGCAGAGGGAGGTGTTTAGTCCCAGGGTCCCGAGCTTAGTGATGAGCTTGTAGGGGACTAGGGTGTTGAATGAACGCTGAGCTGTATTTTATGGACAGCATTCTGCCGTAATTATTTCTCTGTTGTCCAGATGGAAGAGGGCAGTGGGAAGTGCAATTGCGATTGCTCCATCTGTGGATCTGTTGGGGTGGTATGCGAATTGGAGTGAGTCCAGGGTGTCTGGGATAAGGGTGTTGATGTGTGTCATGACCAGCCTTTCAAAGCCCTTTATAATTACAGATGTGAGTGCAACAGGGCGATAGTCATTTAGGCAGGTTACACACACACTACACACACACACTACACACACACACACAACCCACTACACACACACACACTACACACACTACACACACACACTGCACACACACTACACACACTATATACACACTACACACACTACACACACACACACACACTACACACACACACACTACACACACACACACACACACACACACACTACACACACACACACACACTACACACACACACTACACACACACACTACACCCACTACACACACACACACTACACACACTACACACACACACTGCACACACACTACACACACTATATACACACTACACACACTACACACACACACACACACTACACACACACACACTACACACACACACACACACACACACACACTACACACACACACACACACTACACACACACACTACACACACTGCACACACACACTGCACACACACACACTACACACACTACACACACACACTACACACACACTACACACACACACACACACTACACACACACACACACTGCACACACACTACACACACTATACATACACTGCACACACTACACACACACACACACTACACACACACACACTACACACACACACACTACACACACACACACACACACTACACACACACACTACACACACACACACTACACCCACTACACACACACACTACACACACACTACACACACTATACACACACTGCACACACTACACACACACACACACTACACACACACACACACACTACACACACTGCACACACACTGCACACACACACACTGCACACACACACACTGCACACACACTACACACACACACACACACTACACACACACTACACACACACTACACCCACTACACACACACACTACACACACACACTACACACACTACACACACACACTGCACACACTACACACACACACACTACACACACTACACACACACACACACTACACA
The DNA here is from genome assembly GCF_029448725.1 of Salvelinus fontinalis. NCBI lineage: Eukaryota > Metazoa > Chordata > Actinopteri > Salmoniformes > Salmonidae > Salvelinus > Salvelinus fontinalis. Next base: position 34,328,698 of record NC_074678.1, read on the forward strand.
CACACACACACTACACACACTACACACACACTACACACACACACACTACACACACACACACACTACACACACTGCACACACACTACACACACACTACACACACACACACTACACACACTACACACACACTACACACACACACTACACACACACCCACACCCACTACACACACACACTACACACACACACACTACACACACACACTGCACACACACTACACACACACTACACACTACACACACACACACTACACACACACCCACACCCACTACACACACACACTACACACACACACACACACTACACACACACACACACTACACACACTACACACACACACTACACACACACACACACACTATACACACACTACACACACTACACACACACTACACACACACACACTACACACACACACACACACTACACACACTACACACACACACACACACTACACACTACACACACACACTGCACACACACTACACACACACCCACACCCACTACACACACACACTACACACACACACACTACACACACACACTGCACACACACTACACACACACTACACACACACACACTACACACACTACACACACACTACACACACACACACTACACACACACACACACTACACACACACACACTACACACACACACACACACTACACACACACTACACACACACTACACACACACACACACACACTACACACACTACACACACACACACACTACACACACACTACACACACACACACTACACACACACACACTACACACACACCCACTACACACACACTACACACACACACACACTACACACACTATACACACACTATACACACACTACACACACACACACACACACACACACACACACTACACACACACACTGCACACACACACACACGACACACACACACGACACACACACACGACACACACACACGGCACACACACACTGCACACACACACTACACACACACTACACACACACACACACACCCACACTGCACACACACTGCACACACACTACACACACACTACACACACACTGCACGCACACACACTGCACACACACTACACACACACTACACACACTGCACACACACTACACACACTACACACACACACACACACACTACACACACTACACACACACACACACACTACACACTACACACACACACACTGCACACACACTACACACACACCCACACCCACTACACACACACACTACACACACACACACTACACACACACACACTGCACACACACTGCACACACACTGCACACACACTACACACACACTACACACACACTACACACTACACACACACACACTACACACACTACACACACACACACACACTACACACACACTACACACACACTACACACACACTACACACACACACACACACACACTACACACACACACACACTACACACACACTACACACTACACACACACACACTACACACACACACACACACTACACACACACACTCTACACACACTCACACACACTACACACACACACACACACACTACACACACACACACACTACACACACACTACACACTACACACACACACACACACTACACACACACTACACACACACTACACACACACACACACACACACTACACACACACACACACACTACACACACACTACACACACACACTACACACACTACACACACTACACACACACACACACACACACTACACACACACACACACACTACACACACACACACTACACACACACCCACTACACACACACTACACACACACACACACTACACACACTATACACACACTACACACACTATACACACACTACACACACACACACACACACACTACACACACACACTGCACACACACACTACACACACACTACACACTACACACGACACACACACTACACACTACACACGACACACACACACGACACACACACACTACACACACACACTGCACACACACACTACACACACACTACACACACACACACACACACCCACACTGCACACACACTGCACACACACTACACACACACTACACACACACTGCACGCACACACACTACACACACACTACACACACTGCACACACACTACACACACACACACACACTATACACACACTACACACACTACACACACACACACACACACTACACACACTACACACACACACACACACACTACACACTACACACACACACTGCACACACACTACACACACACCCACACCCACTACACACACACACTACACACACACACACTACACACACACACACTGCACACACACTACACACACACTACACACACACTACACACTACACACACACTACACACACACACACACACTACACACACACTACACACTCACTACACACACACACACACTACACACACACACACTACACACACACACACACTACACACACACTACACACACTACACACACACACACTACACACACTCACACACACTACACACACTACACACACACACTACACACACACACACTACACACACACTACACACACTACACACACACTACACACACACTACACACACACACACACACACTACATACACTACACACACACACACACTACACACACACTACACACACACACTACACACACACACACACTACACACACACCCACTACACACACACTACACACACACCCACTACACACACACACTACACACACACACACTACACACACTATACACACACTACACACACACACTATACACACACTACACACACACACTACACACACACACACACACACACTACACACACACACTGCACACACACACGACACACGACACACGACACACACACACGACACACACACACGACACACACACACGACACACACACACTACACACACACACTGCACACACACACTACACACACACTACACACACACACACACACACACCCCCACACTGCACACACACTGCACACACACTACACACACACTACACACACACTGCACGCACACACACTGCACACACACTACACACACACTACACACACTGCACACACACTGCACACACACTGCACACACACCCCACCACACACACACCACACACACACACTACACACTACACACACACACGCTTTGGGCTGAAGTTTTATTTGTCCAGCAGGATGGGAGTGGTCAGCTGATCTTCTATGAGAGACCAGATTGTGACGGGCCCAAGGTGTCAAACTACTCTCTCTCTACTACACAGGACCCAGAGGGGCTCCGCGTGAGTAGCTACTACACCACTACTCTCTCTCTACTACACAGGACCCAGAGGGGCTCCGAGTGAGTAGCTACTACAACACTACTGTACCTACTACACAGGACCCAGAGGGGCTCCGAGTGAGTAGCTACTACACCACTACTGTACCTACTACAACACTACTGTACCTACTACAACACTACTGTACCTACTACACAGTGAGTAGCTACTACAACACTACTGTACCTACTACAACACTACTGTACCTACTACACAGTGAGTAGCTACTACAACACTACTGTACCTACTACACAGTGAGTAGCTACTACACCACTACTGTACCTACTACACAGTGAGTAGCTACTACACCACTACTGTACCTACTACACAGTGAGTAGCTACTACAACACTACTGTACCTACTACACAGTGAGTAGCTACTACACCACTACTGTACCTACTACACAGTGAGTAGCTACTACACCACTACTATCTCTCTACTACACAGGACCCAGAGGGCCTCCGAGTGAGTAGCTACTACACCACTACTGTACCTACTACACCACTACTGTACCTACTACAACACTACTGTACCTACTACACAGTGAGTAGCTACTACAACACCACTGTACCTACTACAACACTACTGTACCTACTACACAGTGAGTAGCTACTACACCACTACTGTACCTACTACACAGTGAGTAGCTACTACAACACTACTGTACCTACTACACAGTGAGTAGCTACTACAACACTACTGTACCTACTACACAGTGAGTAGCTACTACACCACTACTGTACCTACTACACAGTGAGTAGCTACTACAACACTACTGTACCTACTACACAGTGAGTAGCTACTACAACACTACTGTACCTACTACAACACTACTGTACCTGCTACACAGTGAGTAGCTACTACAAAACTACTGTACCTACTACAACACTACTCTACCTACTACACAGTGAGTAGCTACTACACCACTACTCTACCTACTACAACACTACTGTACCTACTACACAGTGAGTAGCTACTACAACACTACTGTACCTACTACACAGTGAGTAGCTACTACAACACTACTGTACCTACTACACAGTGAGTAGCTACTACAACACTACTGTACCTACTACACAGTGAGTAGCTACTACAACACTACTGTACCTACTACAACACTACTGTACCTACTACACAGTGAGTAGCTACTACAACACTACTGTACCTACTACACAGTGAGTAGCTACTACAACACTACTGTACCTACTACAACACTACTGTACCTACTACACAGTGAGTAGCAACTACAACACTACTGTACCTACTACACAGTGAGTAGCTACTACAAAACTACTGTACCTACTACAACACTACTCTACCTACTACACAGTGAGTAGCTACTACACCACTACTCTACCTACTACAACACTACTGTACCTACTACACAGTGAGTAGCTACTACACCACTACTCTACCTACTACAACACTACTGTACCTACTACACAGTGAGTAGCTACTATAACACTACTGTACCTACTACACAGTGAGTAGCTACTATAACACTACTGTACCTACTACACAGTGAGTAGCTACTACAACACTACTGTACCTACTACACAGTGAGTAGCTACTACAACACTACTGTACCTACTACAACACTACTGTACCTACTACACAGTGAGTAGCTACTACAACACTACTGTACCTACTACACCACTACTCTACCTACTACACAGTGAGTAGCTACTACAACACTACTGTACCTACTACACAGTGAGTAGCTACTACAACACTACTGTACCTACTACACAGTGAGTAGCTACTACAACACTACTGTACCTACTACACAGTGAGTAGCTACTACAACACTACTGTACCTACTACACAGTGAGTAGCTACTACAACACTACTGTACCTACTACACAGTGAGTAGCTACTACAACACTACTGTACCTACTACACAGTGAGTAGCTACTACAACACTACTGTACCTACTACACAGTGAGTAGCTACTACAACACTACTGTACCTACTACAACACTACTGTACCTGCTACACAGTGAGTAGCTACTACACCACTACTCTACCTACTACAACACTACTGTACCTACTACAACACTACTGTACCTACTACACAGTAAGTAGCTACTACACCACTACTCTACCTACTACAACACTACTGTACCTACTACAACACTACTGTACCTACTACACAGTAAGTAGCTACTACAACACTACTGTACCTACTACACAGTGAGTAGCTACTGTACCGCTACTCTCTCTACCACACCGCTACTCTCTCTCTCTCTCTACCGCACCGCTACTCTCTCTCTACCGCACCGCTACTCTCTCTCTCTACCGCACCGCTACTCTCTCTCTCTACCGCACCGCTACTCTCTCTCTCTACCGCACCGCTACTCTCTCTCTACCGCACCGCTACTCTCTCTCTACCGCACCGCTACTCTCTCTCTCTACCGCACCGCTACTCTCTCTCTACCGCACCGCTACTCTCTCTCTCTACCGCACCGCTACTCTCTCTCTCTACCGCACCGCTACTCTCTCTCTCTACCGCACCGCTACTCTCTCTCTCTACCGCACCGCTACTCTCTCTCTCTACCGCACCGCTACTCTCTCTCTCTACCGCACCGCTACTCTCTCTCTCTACCGCACCGCTACTCTCTCTCTCTACCGCACCGCTACTCTCTCTCTACCGCACCGCTACTCTCTCTCTCTACCGCACCGCTACTCTCTCTCTCTACCGCACCGCTACTCTCTCTCTCTACCGCACCGCTACTCTCTCTCTACCGCACCGCTACTCTCTCTCTACCGCACCGCTACTCTCTCTCTCTACCGCACCGCTACTCTCTCTCTCTACCGCACCGCTACTCTCTCTCTCTACCGCACCGCTACTCTCTCTCTCTACCGCACCGCTACTCTCTCTCTCTACCGCACCGCTACTCTCTCTCTCTACCGCACCGCTACTCTCTCTCTCTACCGCACCGCTACTCTCTCTCTCTACCGCACCGCTACTCTCTCTCTCTACCGCACCGCTACTCTCTCTCTCTACCGCACCGCTACTCTCTCTCTCTACCGCACCGCTACTCTCTCTCTCTACCGCACCGCTACTCTCTCTCTCTACCGCACCGCTACTCTCTCTCTCTACCGCACCGCTACTCTCTCTCTACCGCACCGCTACTCTCTCTCTACCGCACCGCTACTCTCTCTCTCTACCGCACCGCTACTCTCTCTCTCTACCGCACCGCTACTCTCTCTCTCTACCGCACCGCTACTCTCTCTCTC